>NC_051157.2:180436613-180625116 GCF_013339745.2 Dermacentor silvarum
ATTTGAAAGCTACATGAAAAACTCTATGGATGGCAGTATTTTCCAGTGTCTAGTACAAATAATAATAAAAAAAAGTTGTTTCAAGTAGCATTTCCCCTTAAAGGGACACTAAAGGCAAATACTAAGTCAAGCTAAAGTGATGGATGAGCGCTTGTGTATCTCTAAGGCGTCAATATTATTGCAAACAGAGCCTTTGTGAACAAAAAATTGAGGTAAATGCAGGACACGATTAGAGACTCCCCCAGGACATTCAGGTACTTGGCCGATGACAAAGGTACTCCTCATTTAAATTCTGTCATTAGTACTCAACCACTTGCCATAAAAACATCATTGTATTGAATTATATGACAAATAAAAATGCTACTTGACCAGTTCTATTTTATTTTAGAAAAAAGAACTCATTGACATTACACCGTTGATAACGACGTGGGCGGTCGAAAGGTTTCGTTTTCGCTGACTTTGCGGCGCCCGTGCTTTCGCGTTTCAGTAGTTCCGTTATCGCGTAGTGCTGCGCTGGTTTTGCTGGATAGCGAAGCTCGCACAAACTGCAAGTAGCAGAGAATTCCACTTCCAAGTGATGTCGTCAGATACCAGAACGTTTCACGCCGCTTGACCAAAAGCAGCTGCAGTGGCGCATCATACCGCCATCTTTCAGGCGCCGTTTTACTCACCGACTGCAGCAAAAGGCAGTGATGGTGTATGCAACGTCACCACTCCCTGGTTGGCGTGGCGGGAGATTTGAATTGCCATAAAGGTAATCGGACCCTTCAGATGCAATTTTCTCGTAAACTAATTCACTTCTTTGCACGAAACAAGAGATACAACGTTTCCGGAATGGTATTTAAACAGACTACATCAACTTAGTATTTGCCTTTAGTGTCCCTTTAAAATGTTTTGCAGTTGGTTACAGCAATTGAGTCAAACCTCGATATAACGAACCTCAGTTTAATTAAATTCGTGATGTGACAAACTATTTTCATATCCTGGTCTTAATTCCATTGAAAACCGTTTATTATTATTTTTTTTTTGCAATCTAAAGGAGTCATTTCAGGACAATGGTTTCAATTTAATGGAGTCTTCAGCTATTTCAAGCATGTAAATCGAGCATGTATTTCAGGCTGGTAAACCTAGCAAAAAAGGTATAAAAGTGTCTGCCTAGGAAAAGTGTTTTGCAAGCATCCTTCCGCACGAAAAGTTTGAGCAGCGAAAATGCCGCCGAAGCGCATGCTTCAGGACGCATTGTGCAGAAAACAATGCAGCGCCATTTGCCGCGTAAGAACTTGCGAAAGCCGTGAGGTGCGCGGTAGCTCAGAGCACTTGGAGAAAGACGAGAGCTGACCATTCTTTCACTGCAGAGGAGGCGGGGAAGAGGTGAGCGCGCGGTAATGTGATCAAGCACGCGCTAGAGGGGCGAGGGGGCAGGGGACGCATGCCTCAGAAAAGGTGCTCAATAAAATTGAATACCGTATTCAAACATTGTGATCTACGGTTATTACTTGAAAATCTTCCTAGGGCAGGGCAAAAATAGATGCTTTCAACGAGAGATGACGTATGTTTAATGCATTGACTGTCCCATAAGCTCGGCCTTGTGTACAGGTACTTATTCACTGTGGTTTTCGTGTTTTTCGTCAAGCAATAAAACTGAATTACTAGAAAGTTAACTTAAACAAGTATTTGTGGCTATACATGGATCTATTAGATCGTGGTTCTTCAAACATGGGCTTCCTGGCTCCCAATGCAGCACCCCGGTGAAGGCTGCCTGCTGGAGAAGCCTCCCAAGTGTCCCTCACGAAGTGCATCCGCCACTCTGCCGTCGTCACAGTCCGCCCTCCGGTCCAGCACGCCACTGCAGCTGTTGCCTCGGCCCAACAGCGATGATGGCTCACAAGCGGTACGTGCCTTTGCCTAATGATTCACATTGTGGATTTGACCACCTGGCTGTTGCTCTGTTGCTGGTGGTCTCAGCACGTCACGAGGCTCTGACCAGCCTTATACCGACTCCTTACTCCTCATTCCAGGCCACAGAGGCAGCACACTTTTGTTTCATCAATTGCCTTTTTTTTTTTTTTCAGTGCTTCCTTGCTCTTTCGTTCTTACTATGTATCCGTTCTATGTGAAGAGGAAGAGCTGGCACCCTTTAAAGGTGCCAACACATAAATATTGTCACATTGTGGCGACGATGAAGAACCAGGCCGCCAAAATCGTGAATCACAAATATAACTTCTTGTTTGCCAAATTTGTGCCCGAAGAACAAGCGACATCCAAAGCGCAACAATAGCGGCAAGTACAGCCATTCGGTCATCGAAAATATGATCTTCAAGTGCGTTGGTTGTTCGTGCGTGATTCATCGTACATTCCAGCGTAATCGCTAGTGTTTGCAAATGTTAGAGAATGTACACCAGAATTTGGGTCACATGCATACGCTGATCATAGCTGTAGAATCAGCAATAACGTTCCGGAAATTTCAAATACAGTGGAACCTCATTAATAAGATCCTGCCACATACGATTCCCAGGCACGAACATTTGCTAGTGAGAACACAAAAAATGAACCAATGCAGTTACCCTTCTTTTTTACCGGTCTGTAAGTTACCGGAAAACACAGTCTTTTGGCACCAACGTTAAGTACAATGCCGTCGCAGCATCTCCACAATACTAGCCCGCCCTTCTCACATGAAAACGCCGACGCGCACTCGGTTTTCTGTTCCGGTGCCAGCCATTCTCCTCCCTGGTTGACGCACGCCGCATTCACAGCTATCACGGCCAACCCAGCTGCAAAATCACCTTCACCTACAGTAAAACCTTGTTAATTCGACCCTTGTTAATTCAGACACGTCCATTGGTTCCGGCACGCATATGCATTATTTAATGCTATGAAACTCTCATTAATTCGGATGTGTTTGGCTGCACATCGATTAATTCGGACAATTCTCGGAGCTCGGCAAGCGCGGAGGGCCGCAAATGTGTGTTGCATGTGCATCCCTTGTACATACAGCATACGGTGCACGCGCTTTCACGGAGAGTGAACGCAGTGCGGAGAGCAAACACGATGTCTCCGTCGCACGAAAGGCTGTGGGGGGATGGAAGCGAGGGGGGGGGGGCGCCGTTGTGCTCCGGAACCAACTGCGCATTTAGCGACCGGTGCAAGGCGATCTGGCGATTCAATGTTGTGCTCGAGAGGGGGAAAGCGGGAAGGCAGCGCAAGAGAGAGGGGGTGCGACTTTTACTCTGCTAGCAACTGCATGCTTGTACTTTGCGTGGCTGCGGGCGATCGCGCGCACCGTATCTTGAAAGCGATCTGCACACAGCTCCTACGTTTGTATGCGCTGTGCTTTCGCCGCTCTGTTTCCGTTGAAGTGATAGACCGCACGAACCTTTGCTCGCCGCTGCTGCCACATTTGCTCACGCCAGCATTTTGACAGCGGTTGTCTGCGGTCATCGAGTGTGATCTATTCATGTTTGCCTGTGCGCACTGACACCATGCTTGTTAATTCAGTTATAAGCGAATGTGTCCAAGTTTATGCGGCTGATAAAACTACTATCCTTACTACGTATAGCTCTCTACTGATTTGCTATCGCAATTGATGCTTCGCCTTTCGGGTGAAACTGTGACTTTTTTACTCAGTGTAAAGCTGTCGAGGATGAAGAGCACCGTCGACATCGCGATAGGTGGCGACCAGGCGACATTGGTGAAAAAATAATAGGAAATAATAGGGATGTGCGCGCGCTAGTGAAAAGCGTGTCTCAGATGAAGACGAACGCCGCGGCCGTGCTGTGAAGAAAGTCGCGAGACCTTCGCCGCTGCGAGCACTAATCAGGCACGAAATGACGACAGTTGCAGCTTCCCCATTGCATTTGTGCAAAATAGAAACAGAATTTGATGATTCATTCAGTAAATAAGAGCGTGTTGACGTAGTAAGCATTTGTTTATTGTTTTCTTGATACCCTCGATAATTCAACATTTGGTTAATTCGGACATTTCTTCTGTCCCGTGAAATCCGAATTAACGAGGTTTTACTGTATCTCTTTCACAACGCATGTGGCGTAGTGCTGCTGGAAGCATACTGCATGCATTTAATAGGCGATAACCCAAACACGCCACCATTCCCCGCTGCAGGCGGTGCAGAGTGAGCGTCACGTTTCGCTCTGGCAGCACCGTAGGCATGATATTCCAGCTTCGCCCACCAGCTGGATTTCGTTTCGGTTTCCTGTCGCTGTCTAAATCACTGTGCAGTAGGTAAACGACAACATGCATTTCAGGTCGCTTGGGCAGCAGCATCTTGACGCACGTTGGCATTTTGTGATGCATTGATTCGCGTTCGCATTATGTAAATGTCAACTACAGTTGGGTCTTTCAAGTGTCTTGATGACTTCGCATTGTACGTTTTCCCGATTAGTATGTTTTTCTTTCGCTTTTTTCCAGAACGCATGAGTGAAGTTCTAGTACATGGAGTGAAAACATTCAGTGAAAACAAGCGTCCAATCATGTACATGTGTCAATATCATGAGCTAAAACAAAAAAAAGAAAGGAAGCTAGAGGGAGAGTACTGCTGGATTGCTGTTCTATTACGTAAGAACTTGTTATGAAAACGTACGTATACTAAAACAGGGCTGTGCCGCTTTATCAAGCGTGAACAGTACCGCTAGAGGGTTGGCACACCACAGGAGTGGTTCTGAGAGAAGCATGGTCTGGTACAGCATAAGATTAGGTGGTGTAATGAGATTACGAAGTTTGCAGGGGTAGGATGGGGGGGTTGGTTAATGAAACGTAGGCGTAACTGAAGATCACTGGGAGTGTCCTTCATCTTGAAGCGGATTTAAAAAAAATAAAGTCTGATGATGGTGTTGATGAAAAATGAAGCGCAGGTGAAGCATATTACCATGTGAAACCTTGCATCGACACAGCCAATGCAGTTGCCGTCTTCATTGCATGATTTTCTTTAGAGACGTGCTGAAGATAAATAAGTCAACTTAACTGCCGCATTAGTGCTGTGATATAACGGACACATCATGGTTGCTGGGAGCAGATCTTGCACAAGCGAGAGAGTGAATGTAAGCGTGAGTAAATAATTGCAAATGGCGCTAAACACACCGGACAGCACGTCGGATACCAGCACAATATTTGTGTGTCCGCTTTTGTGTCTGCAAATTTGTGGGTTCAGTTTTGTTCTCTGTCCTATGTGTTATGCACCATTTACAATTATGCATCCAAATCAACCCATTCAGTTCTCTATCATAGTACAAAAAAAAAAAAAGCTTCACCCTTTTAATAAACTTTTTCATACCAAAAGCTTATACTAATTGAGCCTTGAAAAGAAAAGAATACATCACCAGACTAAACTAAGTGTTGTTCTTTAGTCTTCCATTAAGTTTTGATTAAGATGAAGCTTTATTACCTCAGGGTCAATGCTAATTTCCATGTTCAGATACTTGTAAAAAACAGAAATGACCTCATTAGACCACCAATGGTTTAACCAACTTGAGTTAAATTTGCTCCATTTAAGAGGGAAAACAAAATTCTACCAATTGTAGGAAGCAGAATTTGGTACTAGAGCGCCAATTTTTTCTTTCAAATGCTGGAAATCAGTCAATTAAAAAAAACAAGGACATAGTTTGCTAATCTGTAACTTTGAGAAAAATGCAGATATCGCAGTTTTATTAAGTGCATCTGTTCGAGTATTTCAAATGTACAAATGGTGATATAGGTTACGTGAAATTGTTACAATGCTCACGAGGGTTCTAAAGGTAAAGGTTTGGCCCTGTGTCTCTTTAACGTCCATGTCTGTTTTGAATTGTGCTAAAGGCTTTGCCAATAGGAGGAAACCATACCAACTAGCCCAAGAAACAGCCTCGTTGGGTTTTAAAGGAGCCCAACTCACAAATTAGTGATATAATTTGGAGTGGTGTACAACACATCAATATTGCCCACTTTGGATGTCTCAATAGGTTTACAGAACTGCGATATAATTTTTTTATTGCCGGGTTACGGAGTTGTAAAGTTGTTCCATGAAATTTTTCGTAATAATGTAATTTTCCACAATATTTGTGAAAAAATTGGTGGCCTAAAGAAAGAAACACTACCTACAATTGGTAAATTATCATTTGTACCTTTAAACCCAACAAACCTAATCAATGTCGGTGCAGTGTTTTCCGAGAAAACTGATTTCTCCATTCCCGGTGTATTTATATCAGAGCTCCAGAGGTGATGCTTCCTCTTAACAGCAGCTTCACTAGTATTTTGGCACACAAAGTGCAGCGAAGACTTTGATGCACGCCGCTTCTTCCAACCGCCTTCTAGCTCAGCAACGTGCGGCAGTACAGCAACAGCCTTCCACGTTCGCACGGCCAGCAGGTGAGACGCTCTGAGGAAGCTGCTGCTGCTGCTGCGCCATCCCCTACGGCAGCGTCCAGGGACGTCTTCCGCAGCCGCAAGAGCTCGACGGGTGTCTCCTTTGGTAAAGGCTTTTTCCGCTTGCGGTCTTCTCGCCGAGCCTGCTCTGCACCAGAACTAGGTGACGGTCTCTCTCTCTCTCTCTCTCACTACTTCGCCTGGGGCACTTTCCACTGGCATCACCAGCAGGACTCATTCCAGTGCTGCTGGATTATTTGCCTGACCACTTCGTTTCTATGTCGCATAGTATTTTCACTGGTTTTGCAGTCATCTTTAGAAATGTTGTCCCATTGCAGGAGCAGATGGTTGTTTAAATATGAACACGTGGAAACATTTTTGTGTTATATGGGTGCTGGGTGTTTCATGCAAATTTGAATGACAGCTTTTTGTCCAGGCACATTTAACGTTCGATGAGTGACTAGAGCATAGTTGAATTAAATGTAGTGTACATTTCAGTCCTCTGTGAAGTCATTGGCATAACAGGAAGGCTGGACTTATTTTATTGGGCTAGTGGCAGTACATGTTTCCAGAGCTTGTAGCTTGTGTGATCTAAGCTGTATTTCTTTCCAAAATGTTCAGAAGGATGACAAAACGACTGGCACTTTGCACCATCACAAAATATTACGTCTGGAGAGATAGCAAATGATAATGTCCAGTCCCTGTCAGTTTGGTTCTGTCACCTGCAGCCTTACCACAAGGGGAAGACAGTGATGAGACTTAATCTGTAGAGAGTCCATCGCCTGATGTGATGCTTTCTGATCAGTGATGGGTGAAAGGGTGAAAGCTTGACATTAGGGGCGTGCTAATACTTGAATGTTCGATTTCGAATCAAATAGTAAATGTTCGAATGATTCGATTCGTGAATGAATATCTAGTATTCGATTTTTCAAATATTCAGTTTTTAGAATATTCTGTATACGTATTCGTTGAATGACTGGACCCTGATCGGTGTGTTGACATGTGCAGCATTCACATGGCGTGCAATCTGTATCTGTACAAGGTTCGACCAAGTCGACCAGAGCAATCAAAACGATTAATGCTACGCGGACAAAGAGAACAACAAAAGAAGTGTGTATGGAAAGCATGGATGCATGTGCGAAGATCACGCTGATTCGCCACCAGAAGGCACGCTGATCGTATTGGATACGTGTGTTCAGTGTTTGCGCAAGCAGATTCGTGCATTTTAGAGCTTTCTGCCCAGATACGAGCACACAGGCAAACTCGGCACGCACGCTCGCGGCAGTTGCCGGCCTGCAGAACTGAACGACGTTTCCACGGCCGTCAATATAACCTGTACGCGTGATCTCACGACCAATCACTGATGAGCCACTCATAGGAAAATATTAATGACAAGCTTCCTATGGTGGTTTGCGGCCTGGTATCACATCAGCTGGCACCGAATTTCCGTCACAGCCGCAAAATTGGCCACACTGTCTAGCCCGTTAGGCCTAATCGGAGCGGCGGCGTCGGGTGTTAGTGACAGAAGTTACGGTTTCATACAGTTGTTGAACGGCACTCAGAACGCCGATAAACTGCCTAGCCAACAAAAGCGAGTGTATGGGATGACCGTTATTTACAGCCGCCATGTTTGTGAAACACCATGCAGTGGCCCCTTGTTCCGAATGCCATTCGTAGGTGCACAGCAGTGGTCCATTTTTATTGCTTTATTGCTTCGAATGACCCGTCACAAGACTACCTTCAGATTTACATGAAGGGCTCGAAAATGTCATGTGACCAGCACGGTGACCCTGACTGCAGGTGCATTTACATAAATGACAGATAGAAGCGGACGGAAAAGAGGGGAGGGGAGGGGGTGGGCTTGTCGTGGGCCTCCCTATTTGAGAACTCTCTGCCTTCGGCGCTGAACACGGTCGACTCATGCGGCGCCAATGACCGCGCAGAGCACTGCCGATCGTCATGTAATGCGCGTTCCCTGCTTTTGTCTGTTGCGCAGATCGGACTTAACGAACTGATACCCTACAGAAACCACGTACCTGCGATGAGATGGAAAAACCGTCCTGTTTCCTGGATGAAAACTGGAAAGCAAAACTTTCTAAGAAATAGTAGATTGCCATTCAGCACAGTATGACCCTCTACTAAACTGAAAATCTTATTGGTATTTAGGGCAACTTCGCTATTCCTTCAGCTTCAGAGGAAAAAAAGCACTTGATTCAATTCGACTGAAATTCTGTCGATAACAAATATTTTCCAGACCTTCACATACGAACTGAGTTGCTATCAGTGCTGGCATAGTAATGTGGAGTTCCCTTTAATAAAGGTAGATTATACTATACATCTCGATGTACCTAAGCTACCGATAGCTTAGGTACATTATTTGTAAAGTAACGTGATTAGCCTCCTGAGCATGTGCAGCACCGGGTTTTTTGCACAAAGTTCCCAAGCATAAAAGTTTGGGTTAAATTTTCTGACATTCGATATTCACCTTTTTTTTCTTGATTCAATTCAATATTCAATCTGAAATCTACTACTATTCAATATTACGTAATACTATTCATTAGTCGCACACCCTTACTTGACATTGTTCAGAGAGAAAGGTAGTGAAAAGATTGACAGCACCAAGAATAAGAATGTGGGAGCTGTCATTTGAAATTTCAGCCGTTTCCACTGCATTCGTAGGTGTAACACAAATGATGGTGACCGCATGGTCTCTATGGCAGGCTTTTCTGTTTGCAATGTCCAAACCTTGGGACAGGCCATTTTGGGAGGTGGAGGAACAGTGCAAGAAAGTCGGGATTTTCTTTAATCTTGAGCCTGGCTATTCTACAAACACAGGTGCTTTGTAATGTCTCGACTTGGTCACGCAGATAAATCAGCTGCTCTGTTAGTCATTTCTGATAATATTTCAAGAGCAGTTTATTGGTGATACAGTAAAACCTCGATAATTCGAACTCGGTTAATTTGAAATTTCGGTTAATTCGAAGAATTTGAGTGGTCCCGTCATTCTCAATGCAAATTCAACCGGATAATTTGAATGGCCCACGTGGCTCTATTCGGATAATTCGAAGTTTCCGGCTGGTAGCAATGTGCGGCGGTTAGGTTAGGGCGCTCCGTACAGTCGCCAACTATTCCGAGCTCGTGGGGACTGAAAAATAGTCCGAAAAACTCGTTAGGCAAAGAAAATTATTAGTGCGGCTTTAAAAAAAACTCTAATAATGCCCTGCCTCATACTATGCTTGGAGGGGATCGACTACCTTGGATTTGCGCAGCAGTGACGTTGTCTCCGTGTACAGTCGACATGAACGTCACCGCGTTGGCGATCTCCGCCAACGGAGTTTGCCATGGAGATCCAAGAAACAAGCTTCGCACCGCGTAGCTCTAACGAAGGCACAGGAGGTAGCGCCAATCACTGAGACATGGGTCTCCGAGATACCTGCTCAGTGTACACGCCGCGTTCAAAATAGTAACCGAAACTTTAGAGATAAAAAAAAAAACCTCGCTGAATTACCAAGCGTGGAGTCAGCGCGCACGAGCGCGGCCGCCGCAGAAGCGAGCGAAGGTTCGTGCGGTCTATTGCTTCAACGGAAACTGAGCGGCGAAAGCACAGCACATACAAAGGTCAGGGCCATCTGGAGATTGCTTTCAAGATACGGTGCGCGCGAGAACCCGCTCCGGCGCTAAGTACGCAGTTGTTAGAAGAGTAGAAGTCGCCCCCCCTCCACCCACCGGCCTTTCGCGCGAGGGAGGAAGTCGCGTTTACGCTCCACCGTGCGTTCGCTCTCCATGAATGCGCGCGTCCCCCACACGCTGTCACTCGCACATACGGCGGGCGCGCGGCAATAAAAAAAACATCCCACAATAAATGGTTAAAAGGATAGTGCAGAGCGCATATACTAGAAAGGAAAAAGAAAAAGTGGAGTACTCTGGAGCGTTTTATCAGCCAAGAAAGAGCGGCCATGGCCTCCGAGACGGGAGGATGGCGCGAGCTCTCTATTGATAGCGCGCGCCTTCTAATTTTGGAGGCTATACAGCGAGCCACTGGAATCCAAGCCAGTGCAAAATTCAACATGGCGGCCTCCAAGATTGGGTAGTGTGGCTCGGAAAGAGTGATATTTAGTCCGGGAAATCGACCTTTGGGGTCTCAATTTGTCCGAAAAATTGGGTGCGAAAATGCGTGAACTCAATGGGAACCCTGACGGTGCATTTTTGAAGTCCGGTATATCCATCAAGTCCAAATTTTTGAAGTCAAACACCCCCACGCCCGCTTTCGCGGCAGTTATCGATTCCGTGAACATCGTTCGCAACTTTGTTGAGTGCAGTGCGGGTGATATTTGTATGCTACGTGCTGTGAGCCAGCTGGAGAGCATGGCACTAGGGGTGGCGAACTACCGTGCCAAGTAATCCCGCATCAGTGATTACTTCGAGTAATCTTTCTCGGACATGGAAAATAAAGATGGTTTCTTTTTGCGGCAAGTTCTTGCTTGTTTTCTTTTTTTTAATTCATTTCGGTTAATTCGAAAATCCGCTTAATTCGAAGAATTTTCGTGGTCCGGCGACCTTCGAATTATCGAGGTTTTACTGTATATTGGGGAGCATGTAGTGGGGCTGGAGTACAATTGGCTCACGAGCCACCATGCTTGATTGATGCTCCTGTATTTGTAGCTTGGTCTTTGCATCGGGCAAAAGGCGCAGGTCAATGACTAGGGACTGCAACACTCGCTGTCCAGTTCGGCTCCAGGTTCCTGCCGGCGTACCCAGTGGAAAGTGCCTCACGACTTGGTGTCTCTGTGTTTCTGGACTGTCGGTTGGGCATGCAGTGTTTGGGGCTACTCTTGATGACTGCTGGCTGCCCTGTTCCTTTGACACACATACTTCTCTCTCTCTGTTTTTCCATGGTTAGAGCTTTATGAGAGCTCAAAGCTCATCTCTCCGCACTGGGAGGAGTGTAGCTATTCGCAAGAGATAGTGTGCAGCATTAATTAGCCTTCAAGTTCTAATTTTCCGCTGCTTCATTGGTTTTGCTGTTAGTATCAGTTTAACAGTTTTGAGTAAGCTGATCAAACAGAAAGAAATGTTCCTACTCATTAAAAGTAACAATAATAATTAAGCTCTTACCCACAGAAAACGTCCTGCCATTTTCTTTTTAAATTTCCACTGGTGACAATATACTCGCATGCAGCACATTAAGCAGATTGCTGTACATGTAGCCACATGCCACATCGCATGTGTGATCTGAGCAGTTTGTTGTTTGCTGGACCCAAAGGCAAAGAAAGGAGTGCTGTTCCCCACATACCTGTGCCATCCTAGCTGTTAGGCAATGCTCACAGTATAGTGCTAACAGGCTCTTGCCATGACTATTGTAACTGTGCCCTAACAACCAGTATATACCACAGCATGCCTAATATTGCAAGTAGCTGCATCGTACTGCAGGTTTGTTATTGCTGCTCAGGGCATCAATTTTGATTTCATGCTGAAGTCATCTACCTGCCATGTCCCATGGCTTTGGTGTTAGCTTTTGCTGTGCTTTTTATGAGTGTTTTAGGAATATAACTTTCTCGTGTGTGAAAAGAAGTCTGCATTCATACTTGACGGACACTTACTCTCTGGCTGGACAAAATGAACAAAAGGAAGCCAAAGCTCTAATTTAAATGAATGCAGGCTGCCAGGGATGGTGTAAGATAAAGGGCTTATTTTAAGGCAGGATATGAGGTGCACTTATCATTAATTTATTAACGCACTCTCATGAGAAGGGAGTTGAATGCTGCTTCTACAAATTTAACCTGAGTGGTGGAGTGGTTCCAAAGTCGCAATCAGGGGTGGCGACCGTTAAGTTCACCACAGATGAAGCCTGCCATGTCAAGAGATTGTCTGTCACCTTATGCACTCTCTGTATACCGCAAAACACCTTCTTAGTAGTATGCTACTGCGCAGTGCACATTCCATGATTGCTGCAACGTTCTGGGCTCTCTCTCCTTGCATGGTGAATGCATGGCATGAAACGGGCTGTGATGGTTTCTCACTTAATTCTTGGTTGGGCTTCGTGGCTGTGACAGCTGGTGTTCGAATTTTTTACCCATTTGCTGCGGCAAGTTTTTTTAGCACACTTATCTGAGGTGGGTTTTGTTGCCTCTCAACTTGAGACAACAAAAGAGTTGCGTCTTGTGTTGTCTCGCCTTTGTGTTGTTTTCACTCGAAAAGGTTCGTAGCCATAAGTGCTTTAGGCGCACAAATGCATCTGAGAGTTCTATATTTTTTCTGTAATTGTTACTATAAACTCTGCCGTTTGCTTGTGGTAAAATAAAATAGACAGTGGTAGACATAGGTTTCAGAAGCAGAATATTAACTGATGAAATAGAAAACTTGAAACGCTGTTATTTGCATTTACTGCTGCAAAATATATACAGTCGAACCTCGATGTAGTTAACACTAAAGATATAACAAATTATTGGATATAACCAAATGAAGGCCATTCAGAACGAGTGACTCTCTGTATACCACAAAACACCTTCTTAGTATACTACGGTGCAGTGCACATTCCATGATTGCTGCAGCGAAGAAAACTTCAAGTTAAATGTATATCGCACGGCTGCGAAGGAAAGTTTATTTTTTTTCCCCTATGTATGGCATATTCTGAATAGTATCATAAATTCCAACCCACATATAGAAGCATTTTGATTTAGCCAATCACCACTTTGAAGGCCAAGAGTGATCAGCAGCAGTTGAACAAGGGATGCCTCAGGCTGCAGTGAATGTTTCAACAAGGGGACTTGTCAAGGCAATGATAACTCCCGTTGTCAAAAGGTTGGCTCCAAAGATATCTCTCGTTCCACTTCAACCACTTCAAGCCTCCATTTTCGTGTGTACGGAGGCCAAGGAGTGTGTACGGAGGCCAAGGCCAAGGAGTGTTATAGGCTTATGAGTAGGTGGACTACAGGGCATGCCATATGCGTGGTGACTAGTCATGACATGTTGTTGTAACTTTATAATTATGGTTTTTGTTAACTTGGAGGACAAACACACTAACCACATGCATCCATTCAATACTTAGACTGCCAGTGTATGAGTAGCACCACGTAATTGCACCAGTGCGGCTGTGCTTGCAAAAACCGGTCGAAATGTGTTAGTGTGTTGTGCTGAGATATGCGGATGTCCTTGTGTCCCATGATGGTTGCACGAGCGGCAAATATCGCATTGGGTGCAAGTGCCAGCAGGTTTGAGGAGAGAGGGGTTGAAGCCTTCCTTTCGTGGGGTGCTCAGGGGAATCACAAAATGTTATCGACACCACTGGGCAAGTGATATCCCTCTGACATTGCCTGTGCGTCTTTGGTTGCCAGCAAGTGGCTACTGCGGAAGGCTCCGTCACCATTCCCATTTTCCCGCACAAGTTAGTTAAACATGTTTTTGCCGTGACAATCGCCGTGTCCACCCATATCCCCAGCTCGTTAGTCAGAAGCCCCTCATTACCTATTGTACAGTCGAATCTCGTTAATTCTAACACACTTAATTCGAACTGCCGGTTTATTCGAACTGACGCTGTGGTCCCGTCAAAGTTATGTGTATTTCAATAAGCAAAAACGCTCGGCAATTCGAATGCAAAAGCATTTGCGACATTTAATTCGAACATACCGCGGATCAACAATGCTCTCAGCAGCGCGCCAAATAACGCGGCGGTGCCTCCGACCGGCATTGCTCCAACACCCCCTTAAAGCAAAAGCTTAGGAGAGACCCCTTAATGCAGCGGCGGAGGCCCAGTCCGGCCAACGAAACTGCCCACTCCGGCAAACGCTCGCTTCCCGATGACGACAGACAACGAAACTTCAGGGAGCGGGTTAAGCTGGCGCCAGGCCAGCTGGACCAGCGGCGCCGGCACCCATGCCGGCAAACGCTCGCTTCCCGATAATGGCACAAAATGAAACTTCAGGGAGTGGGCTAATCTGCGCCGGCCGGATGTACCGGTGGTGGGCGTGCACAGAGGCAGTCAAAGGGGAGGGAGCTGAGAGGGCGAGGGGAGCCACCGAAGCAGCGGAGCTGCCGAGGCCAAATCCGCTTCCCTGCCGCCCTCCTCCCTCACCTTCGACGGTCTCCGCGCACGCCCGCCCGTCGCGCCCGTCACCATCCGGCACCGTCCACTCCCTCAAGTTTTGTTTGCTGCCGTTATCGGGAACCGAGCGTTGGCCGGCGTGGGCGGTTGCGCGCCGCGATCATTTCACGACTCGCACCGTTCGTACATCGTGCTCGAATACTTCGAAATTCTTCCTTAAATCCTTTCTTTAATTCGAACTTCTTTTAATCTGAACAAATTTCCGGGCCCCTTCGAGTTCGAATTATCAAGATTCGACTGTATTATTCTCTTCGAGGGAACCCTCAGTGATGTAAACTATGGCGAGCTGGCCCGCTCGAAGTGTTAGTTGTAAACGTAATAAATGCTTTCCGAGTGTACACGTGGTTGTCATCCATTGTTTCCTCGAGCTTGTACTCGACCGTGGTTGATGGGTAGGCGTGGGCCAACCACGGTGTGTGGTGTCCCGAGGCCTAGCGCCGTTGGCATCCCCTTATTCTTACAGATAAAATATTCATAGGTTAAAGTGTCAGTGTGTGCTTTCCAGTTTCGCTCATCTTAGTGCAGTGCTATTATGTAAAAGCACCAGAGAAGTGATAGTGCCACAAATATTACGCGCGACACTACGATAAACGTGTAAGTATGAAAATTTGGTAGTGAATATGATACTGAGGGCATTAAAAAGCCCTTGCTTGGCCATATTGGGCAGAACTTGTTACTGGTCCTAATTGGTGCATGTCTAACTTATGGATTCAGTGCAAAGAAGACAAACAAACGATTGAAACCTGCATGACAAATGCCACTACATGGCATTTGTTACATGGCGAAAGGGTGAGCTGTGCAGTTTTGAAATGCAAAGCTTTTACTTTCTTGTAGTTATCTATTTTAAAAGGCTATTTCCTGTTTTGATTGATACTGCTTGCTGGTACAGTGTACAATGACACTGCATTTTAGAGCACAGCTTTTAGGCGGCCGTTCCTGCGTTGAGCGTCGCCGTTGCTCGGCGTAACTGAGCGAACGAGCACAGCGAAGGATGAAAGAGCGAGTGCAGAGTGCAGCGGGGGATGAAAGACGGCGATAGCGGAGAGGGCGCGAGGAGGAAAGCGGAGGAGGAGTGTATGGCGAAAGGGTGAAGAGAAAAGCAAAGTGCTGCACGAGAGTACGAGATGGCGCCATAGTAGCGTGCGCCGTAGTGCGCCGATGACGTCATTACTAAGGCATGTGGCGAGCGCTGGGCGAGCATGTACATCAATACCATATACGGAAACAAAGCACTGGTGTGTGCTTCGGACCCACATCGCATGCGCTACTTCACCTGCGCCCCTGCTAGAGAATGTGCTTCACACGAGATCGCGCTTTCTTTCTGAACAATGAGCAACGTAACTGGTGGAATTGTCAGTGAACTTTTTTTCTTGTTATTTTCTTCTTACGTTGCAGTTTTTCTTCTGTAATCATAAACCAACTTACATCTTCAAAGCTGTGGTAATTGAAGATATTAGAAATAAACAGATATTGGTGGCAACTTTAATTATAAATAACGTAGGTACAGGGCAACAATTTTTGGAAGGAAACAAAGAGACAGGAAGGAACACTGCATTCTACCTACGTTATTCAGTATGAACCAACTCACCCAAATCAAGCTGTTGTTGCTTTAATTATGGTTTCTCGTGGCAATACAACCACACTGTGCCACACCTTTCACCAGAAAGATATGTGCGTTTGTTTCTTCGCGTTTGAAAATAAATTACATAGTCATTGGTATTTGTTCTATGTGCTTCACTTTGTCGTTTGCGAATTTGTAATTTTTTAGCCCCTAGCATTTCCTGTAGCATGTCGTTTCCTTGCTTTTAACAGCACTGCTAGATGTGGCTTCTTAAATATGATTAAATGGGTTATCATGTTCACTTTGCAAATTGCTTACTACACTTGGCAGCTCATGGTCAGAAAGAAGCCAAGCATGCCTTTTATATGTTATTAAATTGATTTTACTTATCGCAAATTATGGGAAAAAATGGAGCTTGAGGTTATTGGTGGGTGCCTCGGTGCAGAGTTAGTTACTTGTCTAGTTGCGGCGGTATGTATCACAAGCTCTCCTTAGGAAGGGCTTTTGTAGTGCTGATTGTGCATAGTACCACAACCTAGGAGTTTCATTTGGCTGTTACTACGTCGGGATATGGGGGGGGGGATGCCAATGGCTCTCTACTTTGGCACACCGAACCCCGCGGTTGGCGCATGTCTGCCCATCAACCGCCGTCCTCGAGGAAACAATAGACGACAACCAAGTGTGCATTCGGACAGCATTTATTACGACTGCAACTAACACTTCGAGCAGGCCAGCTAGTTATAGTTGACATCACTGAGGGTTCCCTCAAAGAGAATATAATACACTAGGTAAAGAAGAGCTTCGGACTTACCATGTGGGAGATACGGGCAGCCGCGTCAATTGTCGCGGCAAGAACGCGGTTCACTAACCACGTGCAGAGGGAATACAGGAGCGGCGGCGGAGCCTTCCGCTATCGCCGCTTGCTCGTGACCAAAGAGTCTCGGGCGATGTCAGAGGGATCTCACATGACACACCCGGTGGCGCTGATAGCACTTGCAAATCCCGCGCGCTGCCCGCGAAAGGAAAGTTCCCCTCTCCCCACCCTGCCTGGTGTTCGCCGCGCGTGCAGCGGTCATGGGACTCTAGGATTCCCACAACTACTACAAATGTAGCATGCATGTTGCCGTGACAGCTAATGTGTTGCTATGACTGATCATTCTAACAGTGAATTTTGCATGCATTTTGGAGAAACTGCCGGAGCATGTATTGGAATTGTGTCCAGATTTTGCTAATTGGACATCTGCCAGAGGCAAAAAAATTGCTGTATGCTGGATCACAGCTTTACTTGTCAAAGGGATGCTACGCACCATTAAACTTTCTATTGAATTCATGCCTTGACAGCAGAGCAAGATATGTTATCTGCCATGAAGATAGTTGATCCATAACAATTGGTGGAAGACACAAAAGCTCTCCAACTTTGATCAGTGGGAGACAAGTTCTTTATCAGGTAGCAAAAATAATAATAAAGAAACAAACAGAGGTGCTCCAGATATTTTCAGTTGAATGCACTTAGACAGGTGCAGGCATGCATGCTGTCCTGGATGTTGTGTGTGTTTTCGTTTGCAATGATCTGTAACTAAATATTACTGTAGTAACTAACACTGCTACAACTGAAGATCCTGACCTTCTGGTCCAAGCAGCAGTTGATGGCTGCTGTAAAGATTTGCAAAACATTTCTAAACTGCCAGATGTTGGAACTAACCACGTGCAGAGGGAATACAGGAGCGGCGGCGGAGCCTTCCGCTATCGCCGCTTGCTCGTGACCAAAGAGTCTCGGGCGATGTCAGAGGGATCTCACATGACACACCCGGTGGCGCTGATAGCACTTGCAAATCCCGCGCGCTGCCCGCGAAAGGAAAGTTCCCCTCTCCCCACCCTGCCTGGTGTTCGCCGCGCGTGCGTCGGGATATGGGGGGAATGCCAACGGCCCTCTGCCTCGACACACCGAGCCCCGCGGTTGGCGCATGCCTGCGCATCAACCGCGGTCCGGTACAAGCTCGAGGAAACAATAGACGACAACCACGTGTACACTCGGAAAGCATTTATTACGACTGCAACTAACACTTCGAGCTGGCCAGCTAGCTATAGTTGACATCGCTGAGGGTTCCCTCGAAGAGAATAATACACTAGGTACAGAAGGGCTTCCGACTTACCAACTGGGGAATACGGGGGGGGGGGCCGCGGCGTTTGCCGCGGCAAGAACGCGGTTGACTAACCACGTGCGGGAATACGGGAGCGACGGCGGAGACTTCCGCCGTCGCCGCTTGCTGGAGACCAAAGAGACCCGGGCGATATCAGCGGGATCTCACGTGACCCACCCGGTGGCGCTGATAGCGCTTGCGATTCCCGCGCGCCGCCCGCGGAAGGAAAGTTTCCCCTCTCCCAACTCTCCCTGGCACGCATGCGCTTGACGCGACGTTCGCTGCCCGTGCGGCGGTTATGGGACCCGAGGATTCCCACATCCCTCCACCCTTAAATATTGCCCTACGGCGGAGAAATCGCTGGAACGATGGCATTGACAAAGTATCCGGGCAGATGCGATGGTAAACTCCGGCAGGAAATGTCCGAATCCACGTTGATAGGCAGCACAGTCCTGTGTGGCGGCCGCCCACATGTGGCAGCCGTCATAGTGGTTGACGATGACTGGGCTGAAGATGGCTTGCCCTCAAGATGCGCGCCGCAATGTCCACCCGGGAACAGCGGGTCAGGACTTTCTCGAAGCAGCGCGCGCGCCAGCACGATGAACCTCGCACCGACGCACCCTCGTGGGAGTATGATGGTAGGCCTCCCTCCTCGTGGCTGCCATGTGCTGCTGCATCGGGCCGCGAACAGGGAGGGGCCGAGACAGCAGGCAGAGACGTGGACCATGGCAGCAATAGCAAGTCGAGGCGGCTTCACTCGTTCTGCAAAGTCGCTCAAATGCACTCCACAAACACTTAGAATTAAGGCAGTAGAGGCCGCCGCAGCGTCGGCCGTCTGACACGATGCTGAACCACCCGTCTACCGCATAGCTTTATGCGGCAACGAGATGAAAAAAAAAAAAACAATCCAGTTCGTTTGAATGAAGTTATTCGCTTCGACCGAATTTTTCCGGTCCGATACAGCGCGAAAAAGGGCGATGCTCGTATGAACAAAGCGCTCTCTGGTCCCCCGAGATTTCGGTTATTCCGCCCGCAAAATATTGAGTTCATCTGAACAAAATAAGCTTTCTATTTCGAACGAGGTTTCTCCGCTCGGGCGAGTATAGTAAAACTAGCGAATCCGGTTGCACCCGCTAAATGTCACGGCATGGTCGTCTTCGAACATGCGACCGGCAGCTCCGCAGAGCCTTAGGCCTAATCGCGTCCATGACGGATACCAATGCCACAAAAGACCCATAAAGGGTTCCAATGAGCCGCCGCGAGGAGATGCAGGCCTAGCTAAGTGGTCCCCGCTCGCTGCTCAACACGCAGCTTCCGAGCAGACTCCTGGGACTGCGCCCCGCTGACGTCCTAGCCAGCGTTTCCGGCGCCCAGCTCCCAGAGCCAAAGATACAGAAAAGAGGCTATTTACATATGTACAGGGAAAATCGACCACCGCGTCGGCTGCTGCACTCACTCGCTTCGGGCGTACTCTTAAAAGAAAACTTGCTGCAAATCTCAGCGTCTACACGAGTTCGGCGACACTGGCGCAGCGTTAACTCGCCCTCAAGAAAGCACACACAGATCTAGCTAGCAATCACGCCTTCGGCTGAGGCCTAACGCTGGTCCGGACAAAGCCTTCAGGCTTCCGCGCATCCGAACCGATCGTCGTCCCGTTTTCCAAGAGCTTGCCCCACGTTGGGCGCCAAAATGTCAGGATATGGGGGGAATGCCAACGGCCCTCTGCCTCGACACACCGAGCCCCGCGGTTGGCGCATGCCTGCGCATCAACCGCGGTCCGGTACAAGCTCGAGGAAACAATAGACGACAACCACGTGTACACTCGGAAAGCATTTATTACGACTGCAACTAACACTTCGAGCTGGCCAGCTAGCTATAGTTGACATCGCTGAGGGTTCCCTCGAAGAGAATAATACACTAGGTACAGAAGGGCTTCCGACTTACCAACTGGGGAATACGGGGGGGGGGCCGCGGCGTTTGCCGCGGCAAGAACGCGGTTGACTAACCACGCGGTTGACTAACCTCGCCGCTTGCTGGAGACCAAAGAGACCCGGTGGCGCTGATAGCGCTTGCGATTCCCGCGCGCCGCCCGCGGAAGGAAAGTTTCCCCTCTCCCAACTCTCCCTGGCACGCATGCGCTTGACGCGACGTTCGCTGCCCGTGCGGCGGTTATGGGACCCGAGGATTCCCACAAGCTCTCCAACTTTGATCAGTGGGAGACAAGTTCTTTATCAGGTAGCAAAAATAATAATAAAGAAACAAACAGAGGTGCTTCAGATATTTTCAGTTGAATGCACTTAGACAGGTGCAGGCATGCATGCTGTCCTGGATGTTGTGTGTGTTTTCGTTTGCAATGATCTGTAACTAAATATTACTGTAGTAACTAACACTGCTACAACTGAAGATCCTGACCTTCTGGTCCAAGCAGCAGTTGATGGCTGCTGTAAAGATTTGCAAAACATTTCTAAACTGCCAGATGTTGGAATATGTGTACGTGAGTGTATTTTTTAGATTTTCACTCTTACATGCATTCTTTTAAACAAGTCCGATGTTTCAAGATGCTGCTGTGAATGGTCTGAAGGTGCTTTTAAATATTCCCAGCACAGAAGCACCTTTTGGCAGAATCTCAATTTTTTTTCTTTCCCAAGATGAAGCAGTTGAGGGATAAGTTACAATGCGATAAAATTCCAAGCACTGTACCACCTTCGAGTGAATGTATGGCATTGGCTGGGACTAACCACCACTGCTGCTAGACAAAGAAGAAAATAATGGAAAAGATGGAGAGCCTTGTGTGCTACAAGTATCAGTTTTGTCGTGAACACCACCCAAGAGCAAAGCACTGATGTTAGAAATAGTGTCCTGTGAATTTTCTGTGCTGTTGGAGTGTGACAAAGCCACTGTCAGAGGCTTTGCCACCTTGTGTGCTGACTCCTGTACGTTTGCAATGCCTGCCCAGTTGCTCTACATTGCATGGGAGCCAGTGGTTCACTTGGGCAGCACCGCGTTCCCAGTAGCTTTGTCGCTGTTGTTGCTAGAGCATGGACAAGTTTCACCAGGTGCCACTGCTGCTTTGCTACCGCATGACGTGCGCTGCAAAAAAAAAAAAAATTTGGCATTACCATAAGTGCTCCATAAACTGTAACCAACTGCAGTAGACTTCCATTAATACGACTCCAGTTAATTCAATTTTTCGATTAATTTGATCCTTGCCGAAGGTCCCAACCGGCACCCATGCATTTCTGTGGGCCCAAACTTTCGTTATTTCGATCCTATAATTGGCCTGTGCTGGACAATTTGAACTTGACCAGTCAGCATGCACACACCTGACCCCTATGGTGACCCCAATAGTGAGCCCTTTACTGGCAGCATCTGCTTGGCAGAGCTCAGGGGACAGTGAATGCGTTGAGCACACGTGATCTCTCGTCAGAAACGCCTATTTTCAGCCTTCTCTAGGAAGATTTTCAAGCTTGAGTTGTAGGATTACGATACTTGATGCTAATGTGCTCCTTTTTTCTCGCAAGAAAATTAGACCAAAAACCGCATTCAATTCATATGCATTGCCACACAACACATATGTATTGCAGTGAAGCTAACTTTAAAAAAAACGTGTGGCGAAGATGATTTTAGGAAACGGGCCACACATATTGCCCATTTTCCCTGCTAAGATATTGGGCGTGTGTTAGATTTCAAATTTGTTTAGGAGCTTTAGTGTTATCTCTACATTAGTTTTTCACTTTGGACACATAGAAAGCGGATGCGCATTTGATTCGGGGGCATGTCAGAATTGGGCAAATACTTCCAAATGAATCAGCGGTGTACTGACGTTTTCTTTATTTTGTGCATCTTGGTCAATTTCGTCGGTCCCTTCAGAATCGAATTAACGGAAGTTCACTGTACTGGGAAAGTGGCACCTTCGAAATAATCCCCGGTTGTGGCATCACTGGACAGGCATCAAAGAAATACAGGAGGCTATGTCTTGTGCCTATATTGATAGTTTCGTATGCTCAGAGCATGGTGGCCATTGATGGTCTATGCCATGGTGAAAGATGGCAAGTGTGAGGGGGCTAAAGGGATACAAGAAGAGAAAGTGTTTTATTCTGGGCACGTAGCAGAGTGCCATGTTTGAAAATAATGCAGTGCTGTAGTGTCGAAGGTACACCTAGGATCAACCACTTGAGAATGCGGTCTCACGAATGCAGATGTCACTATCACACGTGTTGCACAGCATCAGCGTATTGCTTACTCCTCTGCTCTAGCCCATGACAAGTGGCTATAGCATTCTGTTGGTGGGAATGAGATTGCTGCAGCAGCTGCATTGAAATGGGGTCTAATGCAAAAACACTTGTGTGCAATTCTCTGAGTTCACAATAAAAACCTGAGATGGGCAAAATTAATTTACACTCCCCACTACAGTGTCTCTCATAGCCACTTATGTGGCTTTGGGACACCAAGCCCTCTCACTAGATCAACCAGTCAATCTGTCTCAAGCCGAGTTTCAAGTGCCAGAGCACACCCCATACTTCCCACACCAGTGCCACATTGTTGTGAAACAGTGCAGAAGTGCTCTGGCAGCACTCCAGGCGAGCGTGTCACATTGGCCGGTTGTCCGGATGTTTGTGCTGATGGCATGCGCTGGCGCTGCTGTGCAGCCCAGCCTGAGCTGGTGGTGGCTCGTCCCGGTTGCCAGCTGTACTCGCCCCCCTCGGCTGCCTCCACGCTCAAGCACAGCAAGAGTCGCGGTCTCAAGAAGATCCTGGGCAGGTGAGTCCTCCTGTAGCTGTTGCCTCTCCCCCAGTGCTCAAACTCTCCCAGCTACTTGTCACAGTTTCTTAAGGCGCTAGTAGTAGTAGCAGCAGTTTTGCTCAGGAGGGTTAGGCAGTCATGAGGAGGCCCAGAACAGTGGACTCACATGGTCTTCATAATGGCAAGGGAGTGTGCAGATAAATAGAAATACAGCAGGGGCTTGAAGTTGAGACAGAGGAACTGGCATTGTGTGTTTTGACTCCAAAAACCTGTAATCACTTCCCGAAAAAACATTCACAGGCAGGTTTATCAGTTGAAGGCGAAGACATCATGGCAGCAGGGCAGAGCTTGCCAGTGGTGCACTGTTATGATGTTTGAAGGAGACCGAGTTGTGGCAGGTTAAGGCATGCAGGCGCCACAGTCCATCACTGTGGTTGTGGTAGAGTATTGAGGCAAGTGGATGTTCCAGGCTGCAGGATTGTCACTAGGAGCCAGTGCACTTGCTACTTGGCAGTACTAGTGAAGGGAATTGCATCCAGCCAGTTGGAGTAGAGCACTGATGTGCAGCTTGTAATAGGGTGGTGTCTTACAGCCGAACCAGTGCCTGATAAAGAGGTTGAAGCAGTTAAATTCTGGATTCTGCATTCCTAGCAGAGAAACAGCAAATGTAAGCATTGCCTCCTGAGAGCGTGTAGCATGCCTTAATAAGAATGCTTTGAGAAAGGAAGATTTCTTTCTAGTACGGTACACACCTTAATTCGACTCCAGTTAATTCGATTTTCGGGTTATTCGACCCTGACCGAAGGTCCCAGCCAGCAGCCTTGCATTTCTATGAGCCCCAAATTGCCGTTATTTCGATCTCTCAATATTGGCCTTCACCAGATATTCGAACTTGACTGGTCAACTTCGCTGCGATACAGCCGTGTTGTGCGGTGAAGCACATCAAGAATGGAAAGGGGCCACTGTCACGGGACATAGTACGCATTCCTTAATTACACAGGCGCGCACGCGCCGTCTCCGGTCACAGTACGAGTACCTAGACGCCTAATAAGCATACTGGCAGCCATTTAGTTCTGTGGCGATTTAAGCTCGCGTGTCGCCCGCCACACGTGTCTCGTATACGAGACTGTTAACGGAACTTAGTACGCGTTCCCTAATTATACACGCGCGCACGCGCCGTGCACCGAAAAGCGCAGAAAAAAAATGTCGGTGTTTTTGGAAAGCTAACGAAAAGGAAGGCGGTAAGATGAAAGAAAGTGCTGGAAGTCGAGAAAACGTTTAGGGCCAACAAAAGAGCGGGGGGGGGGGGGGGGTCTATCTAAAAAAAATGTATCGCTGGGTTAATCCCGAGGGTTCGTAGGCTCGGTTTCAGCGGTGAATTAAATTTTATGAAGTGTCAAAGGACCCATTGAGCGAAATGCAGCTCCACTAACGTGAAACCTGCGGAGGTGCGAAGCATACAGTGATGCACCGCTAATGGGCTCATACTGCCTTAAGCAATGGCTCATTACCCTGTAAACGCAGCATCCCCATTACGACGACAGAAGAGAAGTGCAATTCTACGCTGGAATGATGAGCGGCAACGCAGCCAGCTGTGGTAGACGACGGTGAACTCGGAAGCAGAGGCTTGAGCGCGTGCCGAGCACCAGCCGCTTGCTTCACTGTGACAACGCCGACAGCAAAAAGACCTTTTCCCGAGCCAACATGCCGTTTTATTTGCCACTCGGCGCCGAAAAAGCGCCGGTGGGAGAGCGCGTGATTGGGCTTCCCACCGCGTGATTGCGCGTGATTTACCTTGACGACGTTGACAGGAGACGCCGACAGCCCGAGCGCATAAGGTAATAATAATAATAATAGATAATTTTAGAATAGGGGCCCGAACAGTTTAGGGTCCCAAAGAGCTTTGCGGGTGTTAACGTTGGGGCATGCAGGAGTGAAGAGTTTTATAATAGGGCTTTGCGTTTGTGAATAGCGTCTTGCGCTTGCAGCGCCACTACGGTGTCAAAGAAAAACTATTATAAATATTAAAATAAAGTATACCGTTTTATGATAAGAAGAGTAATTTTGAGTTTCGTGGTTTTGCGTTTAATTCCAATTGAGAGGTTATTCGATTAGCATCAAGCGATTTGTTGCGCTTAATTTTGAGTAACCAACTTCACGTGCCTTCACCAGCCACGCTAATCCACGTTAGGCCTACGCGCCACGAAATCGACAATCGAATTTGGAATCAGCGGCGTCTAATGAATCAATCTTCACTACAACGTTAGTTGAGAGAAAGCAATAACCGCAGTCACTTCTCCTAGCTTACGAACTTCACGCGTTACCACGAATCGAGCCGTTTGGTACTGGTTAGAGCCGTCGCTTCGATGGGTGCCGCCATGTTTGTTGACGCAAAGCTTTTGGGGCAGCTTTTGGGGCTCCCACTAAATCGTGCCCAACGAAAAAAATACGGCGTAAGATAAACAGGAGCGCCGACTCCCCGCCGCGTAACGCATTCGCTCGGGACAAACCGTGCAACGCAAATTATACATTGCGTAGCGCCATCTATCGAGGCGCGTGGAAAACACTCAACAGCTTGCTTCCATGTGCGCATGTGCTGAGTGGCGGAGACCGGCGGCGACGGCGGCGCAGAACGGGCAGCGCGGCACCCGCAGAGCGTGTCGTCTGCTACAAACATGGACCCTCGGTCGTCTCAATTTGACAGCAATCAAACACAAAAAATATATGCGTGCAAATAATAAAAGTGCAAATAAACACGCGGTAGCGCTTTTATGCACACATACGAAACATTTTTAGATGTCTTTAGAGGAAACAGACGATAAATGATGCTGTACAAAAAGACAACAGAAATACTTGTTTTTCACTCCTCTACGTCTGCGCGGAAGCGAAGGTGCGAAATTTTCGTCTTCCTCGCTTTGTTTACCATGTCTGCAGTATGTTTATTCATGCCTGACGGAATAAGGTATCTTGATACTTGTGCATGAAGAGACTGAGCAACAGGACAGTGTTTTTTGTTCCCGGCTGTAAATCTGGTTATGGCAAAGGACGCGACAAGTTTTCGCTCTTCGCTTCGCCATCTGATCTTCAACTACTGCACCAGTAGGGTCAAAAAATTCCTGAAAGTAAGCGAGGGCTTAAAGCAATGGACAAAATATGTGCGCAACACTTCGAGAGGCAGCTTATTTTTGATAGTTACTTCAGCAAAGACAAAGGCAATGATCTACTAGATCTAAAGAAAGTGCCTCGACTTCGAAGCCGAGCAGTTCCTTCAATTTGTTTAGGGAAGCCTGGCGTAGCTCAGTGATGCTGAATGCCAGGAGGAACCAGAAGACGCCAATGCGGATGGACGGGAGGAGCTCAATTTAAATTTCTCTACAACTACACACAGTGCAGGTGCCTTTTCTTGTCCAGAGACATGCCGTAATGTAGAGAGAGAGAAAGGGAAAGAAAGACAAGGAGGTTAGCCAGTGTAAATACCGGCTGGCTACCCTGTAAATTCTCAGTCTTGCCTTCGAGATGATTCCCCCACTTATGCACACACACAATCAGAGCTTCTCTTGTGAAATAATAAGCAGGAAACAGTGGCAGGAATTCACAATTATTATGTTTAGTGAGAATGTGGCGATTCTGCTCGCAAGAGAATCGGGCGACACGAAAAGCACCGCGAGAAACAAAGAAGCAAGCGAAGCATCTTAGCACTTGATGCGTGCTCAGATAAAAAGAGTGATAAACGTCAGCTTTGCATTAAAGGCTTCTTTTCGCTGTCGTCTGTCATTGCTTGAGACCACCCGAACTGCCATTATATTGCCTTACCATTTGCTATAGTTTTTCTTTCCATCTTTGTTTATGTTCTGTTCCTGTGCCTTGTAAAGTTCCATGTAGGCCACCTGACAAATGCCCTGCATTTGGCCTGTATAAAATAAATTAAAGAAACTGATACATGACTTGTTTCTCCTGCTAAAGTCACTCCGTGAACCGCAAGAGCTATGTGCGCTACAGGCGTCAGGGCATGTGCGGGGCAGCTGACAAGCAGGTGCTGCGAGAGAGTCCCCGCGCCTTTGCTCCTTCGGTTTGTTGGGCCCGCCTCTCCGCTGCAGAGTTTTTCATCATTCGTAGCGCCGTCTGGTGGACACACCGTGAAGCAGGAGCCGGCGTTTCAGATTGTGTCCCTTCCAGACGAGCACAGTCGGCGCTCCTGTCTTATCTTACTCCGTGCGCAAAACCCAAACGCAGTTTGCGTCTTGCGCATGCGCAGTAGTGTCGACGCTATTTCTTTGGGGCCCCAAAACGTTTGGGGCCCCTATTCTAAAACTCTCTAATAATCTTTATTTGCACTTAAAAAAAGAGGGAGAGAAAAGAGAGAGGGGTAGAGGAGTAAAGAGAAAGAGGGGGATCGCCCCGGGTGGCGTAATAGGCGTGGAAGATAGGTACAGCTCCGAAGGCCTGCCAGTAAATTTATTAGGCGTCTCGGTGCTCGTACTGTGACCGGAGACGGCGCATGTTTGACCCGCCTGATAGTTCGACCAGGTTCGTCGGTCCCGTCAGGATCGAATTAACGAAGTCGACTGTTCTAGCTATTCGTTGTCTCTAAATCGTGCATCGGTACTTTGATACCCTAGATGGCCTTTGTGTGGGACATTTGTTGAAACTTTGGTAGACGGATGCAAAAGAACACAACTGCTTGGTACAGTCTGGTAAGCTAAATACACACAAGCCCCCGGTGTGACACTCGGCTGTCACCAGAATTCTACTCTTGGGAAGGAGGCTCCTTTAAACCTTGTTGCATTGTTACCTGTTGGGTGAACTTGGAATGCTGCGCAAGAAATTGTTGCTCTGGAATATGCACCAAATTTTACAGTGTGTGCAAGTGCTTTCCAGGGCATTCGGTAGTGCTTGCTGATTCAACCAATCATATGCAGTACAAGGTGCATGAAAGTCCCAAAAGTATCTATGTGGCAGTTGTTCCGTCAGCCGTACCATGCTGAATATGCCAGTTCTCATCTGATCATTGAAGCTAAGCAGCGTGGCGCTCAGTCAGTACTAGGAAGGGAGACCACCTTGGAGCATAGTGGTCGTGCCTGCTATCTGCCATGTAAATATTTCCTGTGTTTGAATGAAACAGTTTGCAATGTCTCTGGTAGGGGTTATCCTCCCATGCTTGGGAGTTGCCTCAGCCCTTCCTTCTGTAGGAGTTTCTGTGAGGCTTCCTAGCTTTTACTGGTATCTTTTGATGGTGTCTTTGCAATGGGGACTAGAAGAATGAGACCTAATTTTTTAGTTTCTCATGTTGGTGGCTCATGCATTGTGCAGGTTGAGGCGCAGCAACTCACACACCATGGACGTCTCGGACAGCTTCCAACGAGGAGGACTGCGAGCAACTGCGGGACCACGGCTGGGCTGGACACCAGTCACCGTGCACAATAACCACTGCTTGTGAGTGTGGCCTCTCCCTGATATAACGCTTGATCTTGCTTGGTAGAAGGGAAGGGCCCTGGTTATGTTTGATTTGGCATCCGAGACTCCCCAGAACTATCTGAGGAACTGCATATACTGATGCTCATTGGACTGAAAAAACAGTGCCTCAGGCAGTCCGGAATGATAAATTGAAGATACCTACTGAAGCAGTCTCCTCTCTGGAGTTGTGGGGCCGTTGCTTGTCACAGGCAGTCAGGTCCCTCCCTGCTCAGTACAAAAGGAAGAGAACATAGGTACAGTGTGTTTGGACTCTTTATATTTCAAGTGGGTTAGCTAGCTAGAAATACGATGCTCAGCAATTGCTTATAGAGAATGAAGTAGTTGATGAGATTTCTTATTGGCTGAGGATGGATGCGGATGTGGTGACTCACTGCACATAGACATTTGCTCGCTCCGGGCAAAATGGAGTGGTCCTGGGATGTTCCTATTGAGGAATGTCCATAGGACCATGAGAGGGCTTAGCAATCTGTGTTACTCCCCACAACAGTCTGCGTGGCACTAGTGGCTGCACACCCATGAGAAAACTAGTTGCGCATTGTTGCTGGCTAGTGTATGGCACATGTTTGGCATACCATGGGCAGCTCACATTGGTGATTCTCATGGCACAAGGTTGTGTTTGGTACACCATGCACACTCTTGTGCACAAGTGTAAGGAGTTCAGTGTGCCCGAAAGCCTGCATCCTCATGAAACAAATCAAATAGCAGTGTTTAGGTGCCATAGTGTTGTGCCTTCTGAATAAGGCCTGGGAGATTGGGCAAATCGAATACTGTTCCAATTTTTGGCTTGAGGCTGAGGCTACAGTGGCATTTTTTAAATTAAAGGCAAAAGCCTTACATGCCCCGTGAAGCGAAACATCTGGCGAGTGTACAGTGTTAGCATCGGATGGCAAGAAAATTCGCGTGACCAAGTGATGAGATCACGTTCCCAGTGCTGGACCTGCTGCGGCTTACAGTGCAAAATCCCACGGTGAACAGCCACGATTTCAGATGGATGCTGTGGCCCACACCCAAAAAACTGACCTGGCCCACTTCCAAAATTGGATTAAGGTGGATTCATGTGCGTTAACGTGGAATAAAGTAGATTAAGGCAGATTAAGATGGGTACAAATTAAAGCAAGGTCGATTGAGGTACAGAATGGATACCAAGAGAAGGGAAGCACAGTCGAGGATGGCAGAAAACTAGGTGGGGTGATGAAGTTAGGAAATTTGCAGGTGCAAGCTGGAATTAGCTAGCGCAAGACTGGGGTAATTGGATATTGCAGGGAGAGGCCTTCGTCCTGCAGTGGACGTGAATATAGGCTGATGATGATGATGATGGATTAAGGTGGATTCAGGGGGATTAAGGTTAAAACATTACAGCAAGGTGGATTAAGGGGGAGTTTTAATTAAAGGTGATAACTAAGACAAGTCTTAATGCTTTCGCCTTTAAATCACGTAAGGATACTTAAGTGACTGTCAACTTTTTTTCCCTTAAAGGGACTGACAACTAATTTTCAGCGACCCAATTTTTTATGGCGCAATGAAAAGACCATCCTTTTGTTAAACATCCACATTTTGACCTTTTCAAAGCCACTTCTGAAAATAAAAAGCTGATGCAATAAATTGCTGCCTCTGTGGCTGCTGCAAATCCTAGTCCTAGCAGCAATGTGGTGCCCACTTTTGGCCCAGGGCGCAAGTTCTCACAGCACCACTAAGGACTCCGAGATTGGGCTACAGCATGCGCAGCCCTATCCCAAAGGCCAAGGCATCACTTTTCTACTCGTATAACAATTGAGGATTTAGCTGCACATTGTAAGCTACAGAAAAATTTATAATACAGTCGAACCAGGATATATTGAATCTGAAGTGGATTACAAAAAAGTTCAATATATAGGTAATTCAATATATAAAATTCAATATATATAATCTCTACAAAAATTTTCAGGGGGCTTTTACTGCTGCTCGTTATGCACAATAATTTGTTATATGTGGGTTCCATATATCCGGGTTCGACTGTAGGAAGAATGGATTGCATTTCAATAATAAATAAAAAAGGCCCAGGAGTTGCTTATAGTAATACAAGGTTACGTGATAGGTCATTCTATTTGTTGTGATGCTTATGCCGTGTGGTGGTGCCAAAAGTCATTTTTCAGAACTTGTTCTGAAGAATTAAAAATATAAATCCTTCTTTAGTGAGGAAAACAGTGTTCGTTTTAGTCAATACGAGACACAGTCTTTTTCACCGATGGGGCTATCTCGGTTCATCATCTGAATGGTTGTCTGTCCCTCAAACACTGGTGACCATTGGCACCAGCTGCTTGTGCTGGTCTCATTGATAGGGAATAATGGTTCTCAGTCTATGTAATGGTCTTTGACTGCATCTTGGCAAATGTGGATTGGAAGATTGAGTTATTGATTTATTTAGTTAAAGCAACCTAAAGCAACACGAGTGCTTTGAAAGATGCCATAGCAGAGGGCTTCATACTGATTTTGACAAGCTGCTGTTCTGTAATGTGCACCCAAACGTATGCACATATACAAGCGTTGTTGCATTTTGTTCTCATGGAAATGATGGATAGTGTGGTCAAGATTGAACTTGAAACCTCGTTTTCAGTGGCACGACATCATAGCCAGTGAGCCGCCGCAGAAAGTGATGTATGTGCAGCCGTCAAAGAACTTGCCACATGTTGACATCAGGTCATGCTTTGAGGTGCGAAATGTAGCCTTGCATTGATGCCGCCAACCAATCATGGCTGTCAACTGCCGCAGCACGGACAAGCCCGTGAACGAGTGGGGCCCCGACATGATAGCCCAGTGGCTCGAGCGGCTGGGCCTGGCCGTGTACGGGGACAGCAGCAAGCCCTTCCTGCGGGATGGCAGCCGTCTTCTCAAGGTCACTGCCTCCGAACTTGAGAAGGTACGTGTCTCTCCCACTGTGCACACGAGGCAGGCTCACCTGTACTCGCAAGCAGTTTTCTGTGGCAATGAAACGAGGTGTGGCAAGAAAGCAGTGAAATGGGATTAAGGCTAGAAAAAAAGCAAACAATTTGCGGAATGTGCTTCTGCACATGTGTTACTGCGCCAAGTAGTCTGACCGAGTTTTACAGTGCTGTTTCTCAGAGCATATACTGAAGCAACGTGACATGGTACTTATGTCGGCTTCGCATTTGCCATCACAGAAAAGAGAAAAGGTGGAACAATTTCGACGTGAGACATCTCTCAGTTTGTTCTGCCTAGGGGTCACTTGCTAGAACCACGTGTAACAAAAACGTGTATTACATTATTGCTTATATCTTCGTAACCCTACTACTTTAGTATGGTTGTGTAGAGGAAAGAAGCCATTACACGATCATGCACGGGTCGTGTGCACAGATGGCACCGTTGCTGCACCACGAATGATGCAGTTGGAGCTAAATTTAGCCTCACTCTGCGTTCAGAGAGACTCTGCGTTCATAGTTTGGCAGTACGTTTGTCGATCCCAGTGGATGTGGTCACGTTCGAGGGAGTTCACTCGGTCATAGTAGTACAATCTATCAAACTGAACTCTGTGCTTATCAAAATAAGGCTTGAACCTGTTTTTTCTTTCACAGAAATTAGACGGTTTCTCGGTTATTTCACCCCTACATTCGACACGTAGGTTCCAGAAATGGCATTGAGAGACTCGGGCAGCTGTACAGAGGGATACCCACCCCCTTTGACCATGGCAAAATGGGTCAGCTTTCGTAGGGAGCACAAGTGCAAGAGACACTTGTGGGGCTAGCTACACTGCACTGGTTACAGTGGAATCTCGATGATACGATCACGGCTAATACGAATTTCCGGATGATACGAATTTTTCTGCGGTCCCAGCCGAGCCCCATTACTTTGCAATGTGTTACAAAACGGTTGTTACGAATCGATTTTCGACCCGCGTCGGTTGACACGAGTAAACGCCGCCCCACCGATGGCCGCAAAAGAGAACAGCGCGCAGTCACGCGCTTTGTCCCTTTCTCTTTTGGTGCGGAGGCGCGCACGCGACGCCGGACAGCGCTGAGGCCGCAACTGGGCGCAAAGAGTTCGAAGCGGTGGCGCTTTTGTTGCTTTTGTGCTTTTCCTCCTTTTCCGCGTGCCATTGGATGGAGTGGCTGCCGTGCTTCAGGCCGCGTTCTTGGAGTTTGCACCATTTTGCCTAGTCGCAGCGAGCTACGTCTACCGAGATACGATCTCGGCTGATTCGCACGGCCGTACGCCGAGGCGCGGGAGCCTCCGTTGGCGCGTCTTTCGTCGGCTGCGTTATCGGTGCCGATGGCACAGGGCGATTGTTGGTTTCGCTGCTGGAGTCACACGGTGCAAGGTTGCGCTTGTTCAGTCCGGTGCTCCTCCGCTTCTCCCGCTAATCGCCGTATTTTTCTTGCCGTAGGAGCGCTTCCGTATTCCAAAGGCGTGCTTCGTCCAAAGTTTATTCGCCATCGTCGCTCCATCACTAACCTGGGAGCTCTCAGTAATCCGAATTCTGTGTGTCAAGTGAAGACGCCGGCGTGGTTTACGAAGCAGACAACTGCGGTTGCCATCTTGCCCCTGCCAGAGCAGCAACCACTGGAGAGACAAACGCCTTTCAGCACGGCAGCCAATCGGAGGCCCGCTTTCATCGGAGGGCCCGTGTGACTACCTATCGCAGACCCGCGCTTCTTTTGTGTTTGTGCGTTTGTTACAAGATGGCGATGACGGACGAATTGAGAAGCGGAACGGCGAAACTTTGAGCTTTCGAACGATACCAAGATGCGGCGCTCGGTGGCGGGAAATACAAGATATGGCTCCGTGAACTGCGGTGATTTTGCGCAATTTAAAGCTGTTTTCTCGCCCTGCGCACTGATGAATTAAACTTTTTCGGGCACTTTTAGTGCGTTTTCAGCCAAACCATTTTGATGCAGCATAGATTAGGCGTTGCAGATACCCAAACGCGTGGTTTTCAAAAATCTATTTTTCTCGCGATTTTCGCGATCTGCTCCCCGCGTCCTCCTTTAATTTAGCTAGTTTTAATTGTGTTTCGATGATACGAATTTCGGCTAATACAAATATTTCTCGTGACCCCGTGAGATTCGTGTCATCGAGATTCCACTGTATAACCTAAGCGAAATGTGTAAGCTTAGTAATGCATGAATAAATGTAAGTTACATACGTAGTTACGTCATTTCTGTACCTTAGTGCCAATACACCCTCTAAAATAGGGCCTGGCAAAGGACTCTATCATAAATTTTGGTTATGCACTGGAAGTTGTAAAACACCATCTAGGGAGCATTCTAATACAATTTTTAAAGATGTGTTTCTTGTGAGTGGAGAAGGGAGACAATGAAATGTGTTGCCCTGCTACAAGGAGATAAGCTTCGCTGCCAACATAGACACTCTCCCTTTGCCTTGACTCGCATCTGCCAGACAAGTTCCTTAACAGCCTTCTCCCAGATCAGAGCCAAGGCACCATGTCACGCTCATGTGACAAACTTTTAGTTTCTTATTCTCATTTCTGCACTGTGCGACACATTCCCAGTGATGGTTTAACACATTCTGCATTGGCGTATTGACCAAAGTCGTGTGCCGTAATCAATGTTGCAGGTATTCGGGGGGGTTGCGTACTCACCTTTGGTGTAACATTGTCACTGTTTTGAGACTCTTGTTAGTAAGGGCACGTGGGCTGCCATTTGAATTTCCGGCAGTTGTCACGAGGTATATTGGATATTGGCATAATACCTTGCCCACGCAATTTTCGATGCATGATCTGTACACCACGCTTGTCAGTTTGCATTACACAAACTTGGGGAGGGGACTTGATGAAATTTGCATTAACAGTAGTGCCAGATTTCTGTCAACATTTTACATTAGTAAACCAAGTAGTAAACTAAGCAGTAGCTCTACATTGTAGGAGATATCTTGGGGAGATATGACGCTGTGCCTGTGTGCAGGAGCTTGGCATGCGCCACCCGCTGCACCGCAAGAAGTTCCTGCTGGCAGTGGACTGCCTGCGGCCGGAAGCTAGCGAGCTGAGCCGGGCAGCAGCCGCGCTCGACGCAGCCTGGGCGCTGCGCTGGCTCGACGACGTGGGCCTGCCCCAGTACAAGGACGCCTTTGCCGAGGCACTCGTTGACGGAGCCGTGCTGAATGCCCTCACCGTGGTGCGTTCCTCTCTTCACACTCGGTTTAGAAAACGGACAAGCTGATTGATGCTAGTTCCTGCCACACCAAAAATGCACAGAAAATGCATTCGATGCATTTGGCAGTGGACTTCATTAGGAGCAGATGATGACTGGTCACTGTAGCAATGCAGAATGTCGTGAGCGCTTTGCGGGATGTTAAGCATTCCTTTCCTGCTGGATGTGGTGTTGCAGGAGGACCTGCTGCGGCTAAAAGTGACCAACCAGTTCCACCACCTGAGCATGAAGCGGGGCATCCAGGTGCTGCGACTGAACCGCTTCGACCCCTCCTGCCTCAAGCGACGTTCGCTGCCCGACGAGGTGGGTGTCCACTTCACCGCACTTCTTCTTGCCAACAGGTGGTGTGCGAAAAATATAGGGGACGCTTCATCGCCCATTCATTCTTGCTCCTGCAGTCTTGTACTGTTGCCCGGATGGCCCATGAATGTTTTGCAGTTGTCTCTTGACTATCCTGGGCATTTGACCTCCCATATTCGATAAAAATACTAATCTGGTCTTTTCTTTCCATTTCGATTTGTGCGAGGCATATTTCATGCGTCTGGGGCCAACAGGCGACATAAGTGGTGTTCACATAGCACCTCCCAGTGACATTTCTCTCATGGTAACAGACACTAGTCTCGAAGGCCATGCTTTTACCTACTGCTGCGAGTGCCAGAAGGCATTACAGGAGCCAGAATGCAATGGTGGTTCTCGCCAATGGTTCTCACCAACGTGACGTAGCATGTGCACATGCTCACGCTACGTCAGACTAAATACGCGCCTTCACCAAGCTATTTTTTCTCTGATTTTTATTTGTTCAGATTTTGTATAATTCAAATTTTCGTAGCATCCCCGCAGAATTCGAATTAACTCTTTCTCTACCATGGGGAAAATAGGTGTTTTTTGTATGTTACAGCAGATGTTTTCTTCTGAAGGAACTACTGCACTCAATATTTAATGTAAATCATAAACAGAAAGCAAAATGAATGCACTTTTCACGCATAAAAGTTTTATTAACGAGATGTATGTCATAAAAAAAAATATAAATTGTTACAATCAAGATTGTGCGATAAAATTGAACAATGTTTGTAAAGACACGCTTGTTTGTATCTACTAATAAAAAAAATGTTATGAAAATTATAAGATGTACAAAATGTATTCCCATCTACCGTAAGTAAAATTCCGAGCAAGCGCCCCCACCCGTACAAGAGCCCCCCTCCCCCTAACTTCACTGCCAATTTCAAATCTTCGCGCCGTTCCGGGAAAGAGCCCCCCCCCCCCCCCCCTCCCTCCCGCTCCGCACCAACACTGGCCTGCCACATCCAGTCCACGAAAATAATGGCAAATTCGGCAAATTGCACCGGTGCGCATCGCGGTGCTCCGATGAGCCATTTCATCGAATCATGGTTGCACCCGGCGCCCCTAAAGTCTCTCAATATTTTTTTCTATGGACTTTAGGTGCCCCAGTGTAAAGTCCCTCAATACACTCCAAAATTACAGAGGGACCTTACCCCAGTGGGCACACGTGCGTATCGGGGCGAACTGCGGCTGGAGTCTGTAGTTCACGGACCGCCGGCGAGATCTGCCTCTCACATGGCACAGAGGATTTCCCTGCGGCACAGCGACGTGACCACTCGGCGACAGAGGAGTGGTCGCGGCTACGCTTTGGCGTCGCCGCTGCTAATCACTCGCCACCTATCGTCGCTAGGCCTTTTCCAGTTCATTTCGAATCTGTAGCAGACGGCGCTTCAGAATGAACCGCCGACGCTCCCAAGCAGCAATGTTTTGTTACCGTCGTAGCCGCTTTACCCTCTCCTCGCAATAATTTCACACGATGAAGAAAACATGCTGATATTTGCGGTGCCACCAGCTGCGATGCGAGCATGGCCGAGCCGCGGTTCACTGTCCGCCGTCGGTAGCCATGCACTGCAGCTGAGCTTGACTTGTATCGGAACTCTCATTAGTGCTAGATGTTTCACCGTGGACATGGTTATTAATAAAGTGAACATTACGCGTCCCTTTACTCTAGCGGACATAATTTTGCCTGGAATAGAAGCTGCATAACCAATGTTCGTTTTGCCGGTCGCGACGACGCATCGGTGTAGCGTCAATGCGCTCTTTCTGTAGTTCTTACGGTGGTTTTGAGAATGATAAACATCACTAACAAGTCTTTGGCTTAATAAAGTTCATGTTCAATAAAATTTTAATGCCATTCCCACTGCGATTCTTTTTTTTTCGGCAGGAAAATGTTCCGTTGCCATCTTAAATTTTGGTGCCGTTCCGGGATAGCGCCCCCCCTAACTTTGCCGGTAATTTCGACTTGCTTGAGGGGGGGCGCTTGCTCGGAATTTTACGGTATTAGGCACTATTTCTGAAAAAATCAAAATATTTAATTGAACAGGTATTTCGCTACAAAAATTCAACTGCAAGCACTACAGTTGGGCGTGCCGGGCTGCAGCCGCCGATGTTCCAGGCTGGTTTGCGTCATCGTCACTTTCAGACTCAAAGTCCGACGAAAAGTCAGCATCCTCTGACTAGCTGCTATTTGATGTATCTATAAGATCAGCCGCAGAGGCAGCGGAATCGCGATATCTGCGATCTCCCGAAACGCGCGCACCGTTTCCGGAGCCGGACATTTTTGCATTCTGCTTTGACGATCAGGAAACTTAGCAGCATATTTAAAAATCACCACTTGGTGGGCAAAAGATGAACTGCTTAGAAAACTAAAATATAGTTCTCCTCCTTCACGTCCGATAGCGCAGTATGTCCATGAGCGGCACAGAAGGCCTCGAAAGCGGCGATTCAAACCATCGATAGAGGGCTAACCATGCCCAATGGGTGCGGTACGGAAAGAGTTAACGAGCTTTTACTATGTAAAAAAAAAAAGAATGGTTTCAAATGGTGTAGGTATGGAGCAGCCTCCGTATATGGGATATGGGTGGATGCGTCACAAAAATTAACAAAATTGACATTTTTTGATACCGATACTGAAAAAAAAAACACTGGCATTACCACTTGACATCTTGATATAAATTACGCAGAACCTGAAAGGTTGAGAACTGGCACAGCTCCTTGGCATGATCTGCTAGATTAGGTAGGTTGTGCCGTGTACTCAAAATCTCTGAGGCATTGGGATGGGATTTGAGTCACATCCACTAAGCACCAGCGGCACACATTGCCTGGTAAGGCGCTATGTCATCATCATCATCATCAGCCTATATTTTATGTCCACAGCAGGACGAAGGCCTCTCCCTGCGATCTCCAATTACCCCTGTCTTGCGCTAGTGTATTCCAACTTGCGCCTGCAAATTTAACTTCATCATCCCATCTGGTTTTCTGCCGACCTCGACTGCACTTCCCTTCTCTTGGTATCCATTCTGTAACCCTAATGGTCCACCGGTTATCCATCCTACGCATTACATGGCCTGCCCAGCTCCATTTCTTCCGCTTAATGTCAACTAGAATATCGGCTATCCCCGTTTGTTCTCTGATCCACACCGCTCTCTTTCTGTCTCTTAACGTTAGTCCTAAGATTTTTCGTTCCATCGCTCTTTGTGCGGTCCTTAACTTGTTCTCGAGCTTCTTTGTTAACCTCTAAGTTTCTGCCCCATATGTTAGCATCGGTAGAATGCAATGATTGTACACTTTTCTTTTTAACGACAGTGGTAAGCTCCCAGTCAGGATTTGGTAATGCCTGCCGTATGCACTCCAACCCAATTTTATTCTTCTGTGAATTTCTTTCTCGTGATCAGGGTCCCCTGTGAGTAATTGACCTATATAAACGTACTCCTTTACAGACTCTAGAGGCTGACTGGCGATCCTGAATTCTTGTTCCCTTGCCAGGCTATTGAACAATATCTTTGTCTTCTGCATATTTATCTTCAACCCAATTCTTACACTCTCTCGCTTAAGGTCCTCAATCATTTGTTGTAATTCGTCTTCATTGTTGCTGAATAGGACTATGTCATCTGCAAACCGAAGGTTGCTGAGATATTCGCCGTTGATCCTCACTCCTAAGCCTTCCCAGTCTAAGAGCTTGAATACTTCTTCTAAGCATGCAGTGAATAGCATTGGAGAGATTGTGTGTCCTTGCCTGACCCCTTTCTTGATAGGTAACTTTCTACTTTTCTTGTGGAGAACCAAGGTAGCTGTGGCGCTATGTAAAGGCTGTTAAAAAGAAAATCGGACAACGACAATCCCTGCAGCTATGCCACGATTGCTTCGATAGTGTGTACGTACTGCTCATACATAGTTGTTTCCGGATATATCAAACCCGGATAAAGTGATTTGTGGCATTCGGGTGCAAAAAATTAGCAAAATTTCGTGCATTCCACACAGCCTCAGAGAAACAAATTGGAAAATTATCACTTTTCACAATCTCCAAAAACTGTACTAGACATGCGGACTTTTCAGATAAGCATCAGACAGGCATATTTTATATTTCAAATTATCAGTATGTTGAACTGTTTTTGCAATTCCCTGTGAGTTCAATATATGTGAGATTGAACCAACCAACCCAAGTGCAAGTTCCTTTGTAGTTGGCTTTTAGCTACCAAAAAGGTCAATTTTCTATGGTGGCATGACTGCCTGTCTGTGTCTGGTGTGAATGCAGTGCAAGCAGTACAGCCCCCTGGACGTGTCCCTGTGGACCAACCACCGGGTGATGGAGTGGCTGCGAACGGTGGACCTGTCGGAGTACGCTCCCAACCTCCGAGGCAGCGGTGTCCACGGGGCACTCCTGGTCAGTGAAGATGCCCTTTGAGACCACTGATCATTTGAGCTTGGACAGAATAACCTGGCATTGTCAACTCTCTGCTAGATCCAACATTTCCTGTCTCTTCATGTGCCTGTGTCAACACTTACTGTATGGATAAACTGGAGGACAAAAGTTGCCTTTAACCTATGTGTACTGACCAAAGGTGCAGTGCTGTTTAAGCCGTGTTACCTGTGTACAGTGCAAACTCGTTATCATGTACTGTCGCATTCAATATGAGCTGCAACATGCCAGCCTTGGCCGGAGTGACACTCTCGAGAAAAAAAGTGGAGAGGGCTTAGCCAATTCGGTAATGCGCATACCCCCATGCCCTTAGTGCAGTGCGCTTCCTCATGGAGCACTGTTGCCCAAGCTTTCCAAGTATTCTCTCTCTCTCTCTCTCGTTTTTTTCCCCTTTTTCGTAATGAAGTGATAGCTGCTCTGCAGGCAAGTAAATTATCACTTCACGAAAAAAGTGGATGATGGAAAGCCTGCCACATTGCTGGAATTGTGAAACCCTGTCCGCTTTTTTATTGAGAGCATCGCACCGGGCGTGGCTCGCGTGTTGCAACTCATAGTGAATGTGATAGAACCTGGCAGAAGCGCATCATAACTACATACAAAATGGTAATATGCGCTTACTATTAACAAGTACAAATTTGCATTTCTTTATGGGCGCCACCAAAAAAAAAGTCCCACACCTCAGTAAATATTACCTAAAATACACCCTAAGCGGCTTCTCCTCCTTCTTCTTACTTTTTTTTTTTTTAATGCAGTGGAAAGTAACTTTGCAGCTCTTTCGCACAGCTGTTTTAGAGGACAGGCTATTTCGAAACTTAGGCAGGGAGCTCAGCGGCAGAGCAGATTATCTATTCACTCATAAAGGCTTTCCCGGTGCATGTGTGTGTTTGCACAATGACCTGCTGAGTGAAAATCAGCGACAGTTCTTTCTATGGTGGTAGCGTTATAAGTAGACTGTACTGTACAGCCATGCTGTGCAGTAAAGCATATGAACATCACAAACGCTGTTTTTGTTTTCTATCCTATTGTACTGCACAAGCAATTTTGGGCCCAATTTTCTTGCAGAAAAAGAGGCGTGCAATAGAATCGGGTAGCAAATACCGTAATGAGGCATTGTGACCTACGTTATTGCTTGAAAATCTTCCTAGGGCTGGCTGAAAATAGGCGTTTTCGATGGGAGATGACTTGTGTTTAACACATTTGCTGTCCCCCTAAGCTCTGCTGAAACAGGCACTGCCAGTAAAGGGGTCGCTATTAATGTCACCATAGGAGTTTCTTGCATGCATGCTGACCAGCCAAGTTGGAATTATCTGGCGAAGGGCAAATTTTAGGATTGAAATAACGAAAATTTAGGCCCTTGGAAATGCATGAGCGCTGGCTGGGACCTTCAGTCAGGATCGCGTTAACTGAAAATTACAATTAACTGGAGTCGAATTAATGGAAATCTTCTGTCGCTGTTGTTAAACAACAGGGGAAGTGGGGCCAGTCAAACTGCTGTTCATGCAGCTTTTTTCCTGCCTTCCTCGTCACAATTTGTACAAACTATGTAGATTTTTTGCGGGAAATAAATATCAATACCTCATCACACAGTTACTTTGCATGCACATATACACACAAGCACACTGAACTTTTTAGTTGGAAGTGAGAGCTGCATCTTTGTTCTTTTCAAGTCACCTAGGCAAGACCTGCACCTTGACCATCAGTATCCTCCCGTCTGTGCCTCTCCATGCAGATCTATGAGGATGGCATGACATGGGAGGTGTTTGCGGCCGTTCTGAGCATCCCGGGCAATAAGACGCTGCTGCGGCGCCACCTGTCGCTCCAGCTGAAGCAGCTGCTGGGACCCCGCATTGTGCAGCGCAAGCGTGCTCTGCAGGCCAGCCCCGACCACGTGCCCCTGTCGCCCGCCGCCAAGGTCAAGGTGCGTGCCGGCAAGCCATTGTGACGGGCTCGCAAGCTTGCTTTTAAATGCTCCTGCCAGTACATACCACTGGACATGAGATCACATGCGCTAGCTTGACTGACAGCCACACGCATGAAGTGGAGTTCGTGTCAGTGGGCAACTACCACAGACACTTACCAAGTTTCTGTGAAGCTTACTAGATAGACTAGTGTAAGCTCATGTGTGAGCAGAACGCTCTAAGCTGAGTTTGTACACCATCGCCTAAACTCATGACAATGGCCCCCTCTTCAAGAGTTTTTTTTTAAATGCTTTCTCTTGGCCTTCTCTTTTTGGTTGTGAACTTGATTCTCGTTGTGGCTTGGGTGCTTTTCTTGCTCTCCTGTGCGTCAGCGTGTCTCACCGCTCATCACCACACTATAGCGCACCATTCACATTTCACTACACAATACACTGCACTCGATTGTTCGTAATGTTCATTGTCCCGAAACACTCTACATGAATAAACTTAGCTACACACATTTGTAAAAACTGACAATTCAACTGTCCGAGGGCATTCCTAAATGATATTCCTTTTTATCCTACCGGTTGCATATGCACTATTTTTTCCGTCTTTTTCGGAACTCCCATGCTTGCCTACTTTCCGTTTCCTTCTCATTCCTACTCTGGCACATTTCTCATGCAGCTTGGGATGTCTCTGCCTTAACTCTGGCTTCTTCACCTTTTTCTTTGACGCCTGCATCTTCTCATGCACCTGCGTTTTAATACGCTGTTTTCTTTTCCATCTCCTGGGAGTTTTCTTCCTACCCTTACATGTTACACATCTGGGGCGATTCGGGTATCTGCCGGCTTTCTCATTGCTCTCGGAGTTTGACTGACTCATCACTTCTGATGCCTGGTGACCCATGGAATCATTTTCCATTATCAACTCACTGTCATTCCGAGGTGAATCTACTTTTTCCTCTACTACCCCCTGCACCTTGTTTATGCAAACCTCGATCGGGATGTTGACCATCCTCTTATCCTGGTCACTCTGCATCAAGGGCTCTTCAGTGGTGCGCTTCTCCACTACGACGTCACGGGCACTATCTAATCTGCCTGCGTCTTCCGACGTCCCTCCGCTGTCAGGCTGCTCTACTACGCTAACGTGCCTGCTTTCCATCTTTTTCTCAGCCTCACTCTCTTTCATTTTCGATGCCTGTGCTGTCTCTTGTAGCATCCTGATTTATCTCTCTAGGAACTGTTTCCTTTCTTTGTAGGCTTTCTTAGCTGCAGCGAGTTGTGCTAATCAAATGGCCTCGACACGTTTCCTTTCATCCTCAATTAGTTTGAGGCCCTGCTCTTTGTTGAGTTTCTGCACGCGAATAGTAGCCGATATCGCCTCCAAATCCATCTCTGCAACTCCCGAGTATGAGTGACTGGGCTAAAATAGAATCCTGGAACGGATCCTGGCAGGCTTGCCAATTGTCGTGTTTTTTGTTGTCACCGATCTCGGGGGCATGCAGGTGTTAAAAGAGATGAGGTTGGAAAACGCATGGCAACACAGCAAACAGATTTTTAATTGCAGGCAAACTCAAAACTCAAACTAAAACTAAAGCACACTCCAACACACTGTAGGAAAAATATTAACAAATGTACTACCTAATGTCTCTTAATAAACACTAAACATGCCCTTAATTGCGCCTACGATAAATCTGGGCGTTTGCTCTATGAAAGTCAGGCAACTCTGACCTATTGCTATCTCACCGCTTACATGGAATGTCCTCACGTTTCTTGACGCTGACTCATGGGGCTCTTCATCTAAGTCGCGTCGCGTCTCCTTCGGAGTCGTTGCTCCAGACGATCTTGATGATGTCGTTGCCTTGGTGGACGCCTGTAACCCGGTCGCTGATGTTGACGTGGCAGGGAGGCCCGACGGATTAGGCCTAACGACGTGTTCGGCCGCCGCTTCCATCCAGCTCCTTTCTCAAGTGCCGACGTGGCGTTCCGGGGATTACCAAACGCGCTGGTCTGCCGTTGAAGGGGGATCCTCTTTGGAGTGCCCGGCCATGCTGTGTGATGCTGCAGCTGGTCCAAGTAGCCCCACTCGAACGTCTCCGAGGTCGACGGCTGCACCTCGGACTGCCCGCGTCATGAACTCGGCCGAACCTCCAAGTTTCCCGTCGCCAGAGCGTAGCTGACGATGCGACCTTCCTGGCACAGAGCCACGTCGATAATGCTCGAACAGTACCGCTTCTCCCTCAATTACGGCTCGGTTCACGAGCCTCGAGGTCTCGTGCCGTTTGGAACGCTCGGTTCACATCGTCCTTCTTTTCTTTCGCCGCCGGCCTCTTACTCGTGACATAGCTTGACTGACAGCCACACGCATGAGGCGGAGTTCGTGTCAGTGGGCAACTACCACAGACACTTACCAAGTTTCTGTGAAGCTTACTAGATAGAATAGTGTAAGCTCATGTATTTTCAGAAAGCTCTAACCTGAGTTTGTACACCGTAGCCTAAACTGGCAGTGTTGCGGAGTGAACGATTGCCCATGCAACTCCTTCACTTCACGAGGGCACGCAGTGCACTTTGTGCTGCGTGATGGCTGAATGTGAAGCGCACTCGCAGCTTCAAACATCACAAAATTTCAACTGTTAATTTTAGGGAAGCACAACATGAATTTTTTGCACCACTGGTTATAAAAAATGACAAAGCTAATTTCGCTGTTAAAATTTGTTCTTTGGACTGCCTGATTACAGACTATCCTGGATATAGGAAATGTATCAAACAATCATAACATCACCTTGGGATTTCCATGCAAAATTGCAGTGCTTTTGTGTGCATGTATCGAACTTCATTCACCGGCATGATTCATTTATCGAACGCTGCCATATCTCCTGCAAGTGTGCTTCTCCTAACTCAGCATTGATCACGTCTCACGCCGTCAAAAATATTAAAGGCCAATGAAATGACATTGTTTTGGCAGATGCTGCCAAACAAGGCATAGCATCTGAAGGATGGTACATGCTACAGAGGAAGAATAAGCAAGGTACATGTCTCGGGTTAGCTTGCTGTAAGTATGACTGGCTCGTCAGTGGTGGAACAGCTGTGCCAATTGTGCCAAACTGTGCTAAGAGTGGGCCTTTTGTGGCATCCTGTGCCAAAACGCCATTTTAGCTGAAAATTGCGCCAAACCTGCGCCAAAGCATGCATAAGAGCAAACCCTCCTTCCGTCTATGTTTCGCAGTTAGCAAAACTGAAATCAAAACCAACAGCTTCTATGATGATGATCATCATAGATGCAGCAAGTCGGGCATATAGTTCTGCGAGTCTTTAAGCCCGCTAGGGCGGGAAATATCTCAAACAATTGTACATTCGCCAGTAAGAGCAGTGTGCTCCGCAAAATTGATACGGGTATTTATTTTGGTTCAGTTTTTTTGTTTAACAATTTAGGGCACGAAATTACGGCTACCAAGCTGTGTTAAAGAAAACAGCTGTGGGTGTAGGACAGCTCGCTGAACAATCTCCATACTGGTTCCAGCATACTACCAGCATCAAATGAAATGCGTACAGCTGAGTGCTCAGCCACTGGCTTGGGCGAAGCGTAATTGAAGATATACCTAAAGTGTACTAGATAGGGGAGTGGTTCTGACCAACACCTCCTAGATAATTTGTTCCAACCCAAGCTTCGCGCTGAGGCATTTTTAAGAGAGAAGAATTTCTTGATGAACCAAAGGCACTTTCACCATATCTATCTATCTATCTACCTAGCTGCCTACATCTTGGTGCTCTCGCGGTCGTTTTATTAATTTGGTATGTGCCAGAATAAAGAGTTTTTGAATAGGGGCCCCTAACTTTGCAGCCGCAAGGAGTTTTGCACACGCGGCCTTTGCGTCACGCGGGAGTGACCGGTTTTAGAATAGGGTTAAGCATTTATCCTTTGCGTCTCGCGCTTGTCGAGCCTTTGACGAAGTAAACAGAAGCTGCTACAAAAACTTATCTAGGAAACAGCAACCTAATTGCTGTTCTCATGCGTGTTTAACAATAATAAGAAGTCTGACTACTAATATATATAGCTGGTAATAAACTTGTCAGTTTGAGCTCCGAATCCAATCGCACTTGTCATTAGCCAAAGCAATGCGGAAAGCGTTTGAGCTGCGTGAGCCAACTGTAAACAAGTTTCTCTACCTCCAAACTAACCATTATTCCTAGCTCAATTTTTGTTTTGCACATGAAATGAGAGAATGCGAGAACCTACGACACTGTTTATTGCTTTGGTTGGCTGCAGATTTACGAAGACTGAGGTCGAATGTGCTACACGGCAAGAGCCGCCACTTCAATGGGTGCTGCCATGTTTTTTGATGCAAAACTTTTGCGTCAAGTTTGGGGCACTCCGCTGTTTCGGCAATAGCGTCGCCGACGCAAACGCAAAGCCCTCTTTGCATCTTGAGCATGCGCAGTGGCGCTGACGCCATTGCTGTGCGGCCATGAAACCTTTGCGGCCGCTATTAGAAAACTCCCTAATGTCCATGGCATAACATGAGTGCATAACATGATATCATGTTGAGTACAGGCATGCGTACTTGATCGGTCTTGGGGTGTCTTTACTCACAAGCTGTGACTGTCGCACTGTGTCGCATCCTGAGTTAATAAACCTGCGTTTGTTGACGATCTGTCTGTGGTGCCTTCTGTGCGCCACATCGGAGAGTCGGCAAACCCATCCGTTGCCATTTGTGTGTCCCAGTGTGGAGGAGCATCGCGTCCTTTCGTGACTGCGCTCGTAGGGTAAGCCTTGTGCAGACCCGTCTCCACAACTTATGAACTGTATCAGTTAAAATTTTCATGGTATGTAATAAGCATACGTGTGTTGGACCCTGCACCAAAAGTGCTTGCTGCTGCACCATATTGGCTTTTTGCCTGCACCAGGACCTCCGCCGAAAGGTGAAATGGCTGTTCCACCACTGCTCGTGCAAACTCTGGTTGTTCGTTATCGGCAAAAGCAGATCGCCACTCTGCTTCAAGAATGCAAAAGGACTCTTAGTCCAATACTCATTCTACAAGAAAGCGTGGATGACAGGTAGTCTTTTCGTTGAGTAACTCTGGGCCTGGTATGCTGAACAGAAGATGTCTAGGTGCCAGGCATGTCTTTATTACAGCCTGGGTTTCTCAAAGAGCATTTTAGAGTTATGTGAGCGAGCAAAACAAATGCAACGCTATCCCACCCGTTGACGGATTTTTCAATTGAAGTTTGGATTTAAGAAAATCAGCACTCACCGCATCCATACTTCAGTTGTCTTTGAAAAAAGACCATCGCAGCAGCGGTGTGCAAGATTTATCACTATGCAATTTGCAGGCCTACTTCATTCTTGCTTGTTTCGTGGTCTGCAGTGCATGAGGACAAATGGACTCGGACGTTCTGCAAGTTGAGAGCCACTTTCGGATCTAGCTGCGTAAACCTGGTAAACTTATTGCTAGCACATAACGACTGGTCATTTAAACAGTGTACTGTAACAGACATACAGGCCACATTCACACGAGATTTGCAATAGAAGTGCACTGGTGGTGGCTTGGCGCATATCCATACGTGCAGGTTTGCTTATGCAGTGCATTCAAATCATGGAAACCAGGGTAGTCACGTAACCCAAGAAGGGAAACAATTTAACTCAATTGTTGCATGAGAAATTTACGTATTTCTTTAAAACCGCTACTGAAGCCGCCATTGCACAGTGATAAACTTCAGCTGCCTCGATAACCTCTCGGTCATCTGCTTTTAAAGGGCCCCTCAATAGGCCACATAGAAAATTTTGGTTATGTGCCGGAAGTTCTTACGTGCCCTCTAGGGAGCTTTATACTGCAATAATTTTGCAAATTGGTTCATTAATAACAGATTTAGAAATATTGGAAGTGTTGCCAACCCATGATTTCAGGGGGTGAGCTTCACTGCCAACATAGACATTCTCTCCACATTCCCCTGTCTAGTCTCCGCAAGCCCTGTGTTCTATACCGGCGCGGAGGATCACATGACATGAGCCCCGCCTTCTCTCTCTCTCTCTCTTTTTTTGTGTTCTTGCTGCAAGGCACTGTTTTAGTGACAGTCATGACGCGAGCTGTTACATTTATCTCGTTTCACACGGAGCATAATTTTCACGCTGTGCACGAGAACACCTGACTGGCTGTATGATAAGTCGGTGCCACGCGAGCACTGAGGCAGATGCAAGTGGATCAAACACCATGATAGTGCCCTGGAACCCGGTAGAAAATGGCAGATAGTTTCGTTTTCTGCATGCACGACTGCATGACATGGGAACAAGCAGACTAAACGGAGGTATGTCCTTCTTGACTCGGTGTGGAGTGAAAAAAAAAAGACTCGCAGGCATTTGGTTTGTAGGTTTTATTATTTATCTAGACTTTGAATCATCTAGTGAAGCTACAGATCAAACAGGTAACTGCTGTAGCCTTGAATTAATCTCGAAGTCGTGCCACAGTAAGTGACATTTCAGCAGTGTGAATTATGTAGGCGCACTTATGTGTCTGACTCCAATTCTCTGGCTGGGAGCACGGCTCCCTTGAGAAGCAGGGCGTGTCGTTGACTTGAAATTTCAACTGTTTTCGCAGTGCGTAACATTGTAATGCATTGCAGACATTGTTGTCAGTGTGCATTGTATACACTGCTCTTGCCTGTTTAAAACGGCCAAACCTGGTGAGGGGCCCTTTAAGATATCTTGGTATAGACAGTTTTAGTTTAGCGTACGCTATAAAATAGTGGGTCGTCACTGCGCATGCGCAGAACGCTAAACGACTCATAGCGAAAAGCGTAAGCACACTATTTCTCAGATTTAACATTACCATCTTTGCGTGGTTTATGTAGTTTACGTAAAACATTGCACCAGTCCCGGCTGCCTGATTCGAATTTGACGTTCCTTTTGTAAAATTCATTTCGTTCATAGCAAATGACTGTAAGCGGCTTTCGCTTAGTCTCAGGCCGCTTCGACGACAGAATATTATGGATAACCTTGTGGAGTTTTCGAGATTGCTTCTCGCTTCGAACGAATCGAGGCCTAATGAGAGAAATGGATGGATGGATGCTAGGAGCGTCCCCTTTGGAACAGGTCAGTAGTTTGTGCCACCAAGCTCTTGGTATTATATTGCCAAGTGTCCTACTTATCTTTAAAGAAAATATATTTCAGATGTTAGCGCCACCTATCGGTGAAGCCAGAAGATAGGCACGATGATATATGGCCTTCGAGATTAGAAGATCTCTCAGGCCAACTAAAACTGTAATAAACGTGCGCTGCTTAGCATACGCTGTACTATAGTGTATAGCATACGCTGTAGTTGTGTAAGCTATACTATAAATGTCTAATAACCGTGCAATTTTTAATATCAGGTTAGCCACTTCAATCAAGGCAAAGGAATCCCAGGTGCAGTTGCACCAATTTGTAAGCATTGTAACCGTGATGACACACTAGCTCTGTGAGCAGCACTGCAATAATCGATCAGCGAAACCAACTATGCAAAATTATTGAGAATACTTCTCATGGTTTCACCACTGCTCATTCTTGCACTGACGGCAATATGGGAGTCAGCCTCGACGATTGCGGGGGTGCCGGTAGAGTAATTGTATTCTTACAATAAATTGCACTCGACTTGACCACTTCTGAAACATGACTCGGGTCTCTTGCTGCTAGCTTTGCATGTGAAATAACATATCTGAACGATCTTTCATTTGAGCTTTCATAACAAAAGCAGCATCTCATTGTCACCAAGTATGCATGAGCTTTCGGATGAGATTTTGTAACGAGAGCTGCATATATTGTCGTCTACTACGCAAGAACTTCTCCATTTGCAGTCTTATGATAAAAATGACAGTGGCGCTGGTTACACTGGCTGTTGCGTGACCGTTGCCAACACTTTCTGTGAAGGTGTTCAAAGACTTTGTTTGCTTTCCGTCTTGCTTTTCATTTTGTTGCCAACATTTTCTTAGCATCACGACTTTTTCTTATTTCTTTATCTCTCTGGGGTGGTGATGTCCATGCTTGCTCCCTGAAAATTTTGTTGAAGCGAAAATGTGCCCCTCACGGACATTGTTGAGGTGGTAACCTTGCTGCATTAAGTTTAGTAATACAGTGACAGGAAATGAAGGAAACTTTGTTGTGCTGGAAATTTCATTAGAGCCATATTCATTAAGGCCCAACCACAAGGAACGGATTTGCAATGGATTTTCGGCGCCGGCCGGTGGCACGTGGCGTGGACGCTGAACGACGTTTATTGATGGCTCTCAACCACAAGAGACTCTCGGCTTCGACGTATTTCAAGCATGGTGCAATGTGGCCAGATCCTTGGCCACGAATTTAGCCGGTTAGTTTTGCAAAATGTTGCACTAACAGAACAATTGTTTTTACTTCGTGAGGACTTCTTGTAGTTTTAAAACTTCATAAAAATTGTCCGTAGCTCTAGTGCAAACATATGCTGGTTGTCTGTACTGAAAAACGCACCAGTGACATAGCATGGATAGCATCACCAGCCGCTTCTGTTCCTAGCAAAATACTTCCCGCTAGATAACATGACGCGGAAATTCTACATTCTATGAAAAGCGATATCCACTGTCGAACGTTAAACACAAACGAGAGCCCCAATACTTGTCGAGCTCAGCTGCAGTGCACGGCTGCCGACGGCAGACGACCGGCTCGGTTGTGCCCACATCGCAGCCGACGGCGTCGCTACTATCAGCGCATTTTCTTCTTTGTGTATAATTATAGCGAAGAGTGACAACAACGCTGAGAAAATATCGCGGCTTTTGAGCGTCGGGGATTCATTCCGAAGCGCCGTCGGCTTTAGCTTTTGAGTGAGCCGGAGAAGGCCTAGCGACGCCTAGCGTGGTCACTGATTGGCCACTTCGCTGTAGGGCTGCCGCACAAATGGGTCCTGGTCCCATCCTGTCTACGGCAAGGAAATCTCGCCGCTCGCGAGCGAAACTGCCGTCAAACGGCGACCCGCGAGGGCAAATGGCGTACGGTGAGTTGCCGTGCCAGTAACGTGGACGGGCCTTACCTTGCATGTCCCTGTCTGGAAAGAGTACATCATTATCAATGATACCGTACAAAGCTGCACCATTTGCAATGGCTGGAGCACGCGCGAGCAATCGGCTGCTTAGGACATGGACGAGTCACTTGCGGATGGCAACGCCGTAAGCTCGCTTTGTAAATTGCCTCCAAGCTCGCTCACATTGCGTGTCGTGCCATCTCGGAGGCCATAGTTTTTTTGCCTCTTGTGTCTACCGCCACTTCTGCCGTCGGCGCTGCAGTCTGGCATGCTCGGTCTTGTGGCGCCGAGTGATCGTGAACCGGTGGCGCATTGTTCTTTATGCCGCCGGTTGGCGCTGATGCCAAAAATTTGTTGAAGATTTCATCCTTGTGGATGCGCCTTTATGCAAGCGATTTGACTGTAGTCAGTTTCCGCTTGAAGACGTTTTGTTGACATTGCATGTTTCTGGTGGACCTTCCATATTTTAATCGTGGCTGCTTGTCATCACTGTGGTCTCTCACACGAAAGACATTTTGACCATCTTTTTCGGCATTAACAGCAACATAGAATATGGTAACAACAGTGCCAATTATAAACCTACATCCAATAAAGACACATGGCTATGTGCTTCATTCAAAGATATTGTTTCTTGAGCGATCCGAAGATGTTCAGATCATGTGGACTAAAGAAAAGGCCTTTCACTGTGCATATAGAGGCATATTTATAGTTTGTTTGAATAATTTCCGAGAATAAATGTTCTCAATTCACTGGCATTGATGAGTGTCAAGTGACTTACACTCTGTCAAGACCACATGCTAAAGACCGCGCAGTCCGTGGTCGTGACTTGCAGTTGTGAACAGGGTTAATACTCCGCCACCCACACTGGTGTTCGCAGGCGGCCAAAAAGAGTCCGCTGCGCTGGAGGCGGGCCAAGGGTGCGGACGGCTACCTGTGCCCCTTCGAGGCTGATGCTCTGGCCGAGGACCTCTCATCCTGCGACTCCTCGGCAGCGGACAGCTCTCTCGACGATTCCTTCTCATCCTGTTGTCCCCGTGAAAAGGTGGGTGCATACAGTGCATCCTGTTGTGCAGGCGTTACCATGATTGGCTTCAAGAACAGGATCTTCTAAATGCTTTCTTAAAGAGAATAAAAGAAAAAGAAAAGAAGAAGTAGGGGGAGAACCAAGCTCCCACTTGTCCGCTATGATAGCCTAGGCCAAGTATAAATGTAGATTCTTCACCAAAGCGCCCGCTATAGTAATTTGAATATTGGTGCATTCGACTAGGCATTTTCGAGCACTCCTGCGGAGGTTTGAAGGTAGCTTAAGGTATGTCACCACCTTCAAAAACGGATTTCCTGAAAAAATATCGCTTTTGTGACATTTACTGTTCTAAGCTCTCTCGTTATTCTAGAATATTTTGCAAAAAGAATTAAGTTTCCATCTTAAGCCGTTGAAAAGCAATGAGTGTTTTTCCAACCCCTCCTGCTTGTATCCTGAATCGAAACTGAATTTTTTTTATTTCAAAACATGAGCAATTTCATCAGAGATATAGCTTGCTTTGAATATTACGCAATGTTAATTTGTTTTATTACGTTATAAACACTTTTAGAAGCATTTTTGGACACTTGCTGTTTTCGAATCAGTTAAAAACTTTCACTAGAGGGATTTCAGCACCCACACATTTGCTTATGTTCAAACCCATTTCTTCTCATAACGTCCTTTTTTTTTTCGAGGGGGGGGGGGGGTCATTTTATAGTTACGTGATCAGTGATAACTTCTTCTTTTAATAAATATTTGTGCATGAAATTTTGCATGCTGTTTCTTTACACAATAAGCAGTGCAATGAAGCAGAATAATCAAAACTGAGCAATGAATTTTCATACTATGGTCAATTGTTTTGAAAACAATCTGCTACAAGTTACATTTTTCAGCCTTTTGATGATAACACACTTTTGCTCCAAGATATGGTTATCATTGTGATTGGTTGCACAGTTTATTGTCCCCATTATGTTCCTGCCAAGTGACATTTGTTTTGTACATACTATTTCATAGTTATGACAGTTGGCCCAACACTCGTATATTGGCAAATTTTAAATAATATAAAAATATTTTTAGAGTTTTCATAATGCAATCACCTGAAAGGTTCCAACTACATAGGCTTTACAAGGTAAAAATGTAACGGCAGCTTTGTGACTGAAATTGTAAATTTTTTTCTCGAAGGTGGTGACATACCTTAACAAAGCAGTGGACTCTATCACAACAATAAGCATGCTTCTGTAATAATGCTGCTAAAGTCAATTGTCCATGTATTACTGCGTCATTGTTGTTTTACATGACCATGAGAGCACTGCCAGAAAATGACCACTGAGATTTGCCATATATAAGAAGAAACTACTCCACAGCAAATGAACAAGCACGCATGTGATGCTAATGGACACAGCATGCACAACGTTTCATTGTTACAGCAAAAGACAGCGTCACATCATAGTTCTTATTCACCAAGGGGGCAATTATGTTTTTTTGACCCAAGATCACTGTGGGTGACATGTAGTTGTAATCTATTCTGGACAAGACAGTCAAGACCATGGTAATATGTAGACGTGTGCGAACATAAAATTATTGGAGTATGACTTTAATTGAATATTGAATAATTAAACAATTCACACTCGCCATCTGGCATCGCTAACATGCGCATTATTTTATGTCGTCAAAGCAGCACTGAATTGTAGAGCACAGGCTCAGGATTGTTGGTTCGTCCTTGACAAATGAAAAACACCGTGCTCACAAGAATGAGGACAGAGGAAAAGGTGACACCACAGCACTGAGGAGTCGTACCATATTTTGTGTGCGCGCTATTTTTGTGCAGTCATGCAGTCATATTTAATAGATAAAATCCAGAAAATTCCTGTGCACTATCACACAGCAATAACAATCAACAGTGCCAATAAGCACTGTTCATTTAAATACAAACTAGCTTGCACTCATGAATGCACCTAACAATATATTGCTGGTTTCTAATACAGAAGCCGGATTTTTCAGACATGCCCGATAATTCGGGCACCCTCGCCCGCTAAGTACCCCATATAGCCAATGTATACAGAGGTCTGAAATTTTATATGCTAAAACCCTTGGCCATCCTATTTTCTTCTTTTTGCCGTGACTGCTGGTCCAAAACGGCATAATTGAAGCCACCACCACCGCCATTTTGATTATCTCAGAGCCTCGAACCAGCACTGTCGTTAGGCCTATTTGCTTTGACGTTCTCTATCAAGCTTCTTGCTGCTCGGTGCCATGCTTTTCATTTGAAAGATCCACCGCTGTCAGCAATGGCACTGACTTCATCATCCTCGCTGATGGAGTCGAAGCACAGAAAGTATGGCAAGGGTCAAACATTGCATAATACTGGTTCCCGAAAGTCAGTTTCACCACATTATGGCAGTGTTACGCAGTCAAGCATATGCAATGCATTGCAGTGAAGCATAGCGAAAGTGAAAAGGGAGCACTGTCACGGAGCGTAAAATTTCTTACCTAATTATACACGCATGCACCTGCCGTCTCCTGTGACTGCACGAGCGCCGAGATGCCTAAAGCGTTTATAATGCCGGTGCCCGAAAGTCGGCTTCACTGCATTACAGCAGTGAAGCATTACAGCAGTGAATCTGTTATGCGTTCAAGCCTACGCAGTGTATTGCAGTGAAACATGCAAAGAGTGCAAGAGGGTCACTGTCACAGTGTCACATGTAAGAGGCCGCCTGTGGCGCGAAAAAGAAGAGGAGCACGCGATGCCCGGTGTTCGGAACGGCGCGAGCGCGCGAGGCGCACGAACCGAGGCATAGTCGAGGGATGAACGGCGCTGTCCGTTGAGTTTCAACGTGGCACCGGGTCAGGAAGGTCGCATCTCCAGCTATGCTCTGGTGACGGGAGACTTGGGGGTCTGGTTGAGTCCGCGACGCTGGCCGTCCAAGGTGTGGCCGTCGACCTCGGCAAGTTCGGGCGAAGCTCCTGGACGGGCTGCAGCTTCTCACGGCAGGACCAGGCACCCCAGAGAGGATCCCCCTTCTGCGGCAGACCGGCACATTCGATTCTCCTCGGGACACCACGTCGGCACTTCTGAAGAAGTTGCGACGCATCCCGACGCTAGGCCTAGGCAGGTGGGCCTAAGCTACGGCGAACGCCATTGATGACGAGCTGACGAGCTCATCAACAACGAAGTACCGACGAGCTCACCACCGACAAAAGAGAACGCAAGTCGTCAGCATCTACGGCAGCATCGACACCCGAAGGAATACGACTTGGACCCGACGTAAGGAACTTCAAGTCAGCGGTCCGTAAGAGCCCATGTTTTTGTTTGCGACGCAGTTAGGCCGAATGCAGGGTGGCTAGACTCTGACGAATCCGCGCTAAGACTGACCGAGAGACTAAGGCGGAGCGAGGCTCCGAAACTGAGATAGTTTTGTTTAAGTAGTCTCTAGTTAATCTGAGTTTGCTGTTTGAGTTCCAGTGAAGACTTTTGTTGAACCAATTTTAGTTTCGCGTGCCTTTAGCTTTGAGTTACGGTTTTAGTGTTGTGTGCCGCGTGCTTCTACCGTTCTTGTAAATATTAAATCCTCGTTTGCTGTGCCGCCAGTCGTGTCTCTCCTCCATCGAGAGTAGCGCATGCTCGCAACTCTCCGCACTCCCAAGTAAAGGTCCCCTTTTTGAGAGTTTTTTTTTTTTCAAAAAACTGCTTACTCCTGATCTGTGGGGGGAGGGGGTGATGTTCAGGTGATGACTGTGACTCCTCGTAGTGACATTGGTGCCGGTTCATGTGAAGACTTGATACACTACACAACACCACCACACACTTCACCGCACAATTCACCAGTTGCACTGTTCACCACGTTTAAGAGTTCACTTTGTGCACATTTCACCTATGTATTCACCTTAGTCCCGTCCGCGTTATATTTCACAGTCTCAATTGTCAATCGCCCTACTCATGAAGTCCGCTCCCACATTCTGTCTGCCTTTGATATATTGTATACGGAAGCAATACTCTTGCAAGGTGAGGCTCCATCTCATTAACCTACCATTTGTCAGTTTAGCTTTGCTCAAAAACTGTAGTGGTTGGTGATCTGTTTGCACCCGAAATTGTTTGCCGAATAGATATATGTGAAACTTTTTCACAGCCCAAACAAGAGCTAGGCATTCCTTTTCTACTGTAGAATAATTTTGCTCAGCCTTATTTAGTCGCCTACTAGCAAAAAACACGGGATGGAGTTTTTCTTCTTTCTCTTGCAAAAGTACTGCTCCTAACGCTTTGTCTGATGCGTCTGTGCGAAGCACGAACTCTTTCTGTGTATCCGGTGCTAGAAGAACCGGCGGATGTGCCAAACTGTTCTTTAACATCTCAAAGGCCTTCTGATGTCTATCTTTCTATTCTACTATGTTGCTCGCTCCCTTCTTTGTTAATTCTATCAGAGGACCTGCCACTTCAGCGTAATGTGAGATGAACTCTCTATAGAACCCTGTCAAACCTAGAAACGATTGCACCTGTTTCTTAGTCCGTGGTCTGCATACCGCTTGAATCTTCTCCAGCGTATCCTCCCTGGGTTCAACCATGCCCATTCCTAACTTGTGCCCTAAGAATTCTACAGCAGCATAACCTAACTCACATTTGGTGGGTTTGATTGTCAATCCTGCATCCTTGATTCTTATTAATAACTGTTCCAGGGCTAGTAAATGTTCTTCCCACGTGTCTGTGGCAACTAAGATGTCGTCAATATAGTGCTCGACATGCGGCACACCATTCAACACTTGTCTCATCAACCTCATAAACACAGCTGCTGCAGTTTTCAATCCGAACGGCATATATCTAAATTGAAATAATCCCTTCGAACATGAGAATGCAGTTTTCCTTTTGGACGTTTCCTCCATTGGTATTTGCCAATACCCTTTTGCCAGGTCGAGCATTGAGAAATATTTCTTCTTACCTACCCTTGCCACCACTACATCTATTCTGGGTATTGGTTCCGCGTCAGTTTCTAGCACGTTATTCAGGCGCCTGAAATCCACGCATACCCTGTTGGAGCCATCTGCTTTTTTAACCACCACTAGCGGTGCGTTATAGGGAGAGTTTGCCCTTTCAATGATGCCTTGTTTCAGCATCTCTTCAACCTCCCTCTCTATGGTTTCCTGCATTGCCAGCGGTAGAGGGTATTGTTTTACATGTACTGGCTCTTCTGTGGAACACTGTAGCTCACACTGCACTACATTCGTCCGCCCCGGTAAATCGGAAAACACTACTTCAACGTTGTGTATTAGCGCTTTCAGCTCTTTTGTTTGTTTATTTGTTAGGGCTGGATTTAACTTGACGCTCTCCACACCCATAGTCTTCTTATCAACATACGTTGGTACCTCGCCATGGTCATTCTCCTCCGCGATTACCATACAAACTCTAGCTCCTGCGTCATCCTCCCCTTTTCCGGTTTCTTCTCTATCTTCATATTATTGCGATAGCAATTATATGGACACTTCCACCGGATTTCTGCCGTCGCCGTCACCGTCGTCGCCGTCGCCGTGAGGTTCCGTATAGATAAAATCTTCGCCGCGCGCCGTATGCCCGAGCGGAAGCGTGCGGAGACGCACGCTGTCACGGAGAGAACGCACTCAATCTTCCACGCGCAAGCAAGGAAGCGAGAAGCGAGCGCCGGAGGGAGCGTAGGGGGGCGGGGGGGGGGGGGCGCATTTCTACTCTGCCAACAACCGCGCTCGTCGCTCGCTCGCACCATCTCTTATCTCCACACGGCTCTGACCTTTACATTCGCCGCTCAGTTTCCGTTGAAGCGATAGACCGCACGTACCTTCCCCGTTGCGGCGTATATGCGCTTGCTGCCAGCGTTTTGACAGTCGTTGTCTGCAGTCATTCAGTGTGATCTATTCATGTTTGTTTGTGCGCGCTCACACCACAGTTAGTAATAGTCGGGCCACATTTTCCAACGCACGCTACACATGCAATGCTGCCCGGATCGGCAGTGCAGCGCTACAGGTGTGTCCCTTCGCACGCGCTGCCCACGGGCAGCGCTTCTCATCAACACCACCGTTTCACACGCGCCTTCTCGTGGTCATCGAGTCTCTCTTCATGTCGGTCTACTTACGCCGCAGCACACCTGCTTACTTAATCAGCTCATGTTTACTACAATTCATATTGCTACCAAAGCCGCTCACCTTACTTCGTATGACATTGCTGTGTTCCTATCGCATTCATTGCTTCGCCCTTAGGGCGAAACTGTGACATTTTTTTTCTTCAACATGTTAATATGAAACACCTTTCTATGACCCTGCACCTCAATTTCATAATCCAACTCATTCTTCTTCTGCGTCACCATGAAAGGTCCTTTCCACTGCATCAAAATTTTATTATGGTCTGTGGGGAGCAGCACTAACATCTTATCTCCCGCTTCTAATCTCCTAGACGCTGCTTTGCGGTCATAATATTTCTTCTGAGTTTGTTTAGCCTGCGCTAACTTCTCATGGGCCAACTTACACGTCTCCTCCACCCTGTTCCTCAGCTCCAATACATAGGTATAGGTCGTCTTTTCCTCACTACCCAGTTCTTCTTTAGTCCACAACTCCTTGAGAATAGTTGTCGGCCCTCTGAGTGCTCTGCCATAAATCATCTCGAATGGAGAAAACCCTATGCTGGCTTGTGGTACCTCTTGGTACGCGAACAAGAGCGCTGGCAAGTATCTATCCCAGTCTTTTGGCCTCTCCTGACACATCCTCCTGATCATTGTTTTCAATGTCCCGTTAAACCTTTCCACTAACCCATTGGCCATTGGATGGTACGGGGTAGTTAGCTTTTGATCTATGGATAGCAGCCTGTTTATCTCTTTCATCACTTCCGATGTAAAGTTAGAGCCCCTGTCACTTAAAATCTCCTTTGGAACGCCGTACCGGGAAAACATTTCTAATAATGCTTCGGCCACCTGAATCGTGTCTACCGTCTTAAGTGTTACCGCGTCAGGATACCTAGTGGCAACATCCACTAACGTGAGCACATATCTGTTACCTTTCCCGGATGTGGGACTAATGGGTCCTACAATATCAATCGCTACACGGTGGAATGGTAGCTCAACAATAGGCATCTTTCCTAACGGTGCCTTTCCTACACGACCCTTCGCCACCGTCCTTTCACATATATCGCAGGACCTGACGTATCTCTTCATGTCGCTCTGTACTCCAATCCAGAAGAACTCCTCTGTAATTCTCGCCAACGTGCTCCCTATCCCTTGATGTCCTGCCATCACACTGTCATGTCCTATCTTCATTACTGTTTCTCGCAGTTCCTTTGGGACCATTAACTGCTGAACCTCTCTTCCTGAATTGAACACACACCTCCGGTATAATAAGTCGTTCTTCTGACTCACGACTTCCCCAGTCACGAAATTCTCCTCTACGGCTTCACAGGTGCTCTCTAATCTGCCACCTTCTCCTGGCAACTCTCACATGTCATGGAACCCTGCTACGCTATCACACCTGTTTTCCATCTCTATCTCGGCCTTACTCTCTTTCCTTTTCAAGGTGTGTGCTCTCTCTCGCCGCATCTCTATCTCTTTCTCAAGAGACTGTCTCTGTTCCTCATACGCTTTCTTAGCTGTAGCATGCTCCGCTAATCTAGCCGCCTCGCCTACTCGACATCGGCTTAAGGCGCTAGCCCACTCGTTCCTTGCCCAGCCTTGCCCGACCGCTTTTCTCTCATCGCGATGCGAATCCTCATCTAAATCATCTCTACTCTCATCAGACGGAGCCATCGATTTCATGGGGCAAATGTGTTTTGGCCTGGGTGAAGTAGAGTCAGATGACGCCGTACTAGGGACAATCGACCCCTTGTGAGACCTGGCGTTCATCTCCGCCAGTCTAATCTTCAACTCTAAAATTTCGTTTTCACTTTTGCGCTGTTGTTCCTGCTCCGCGCGTGCTCGTTCGTGCTTCTCACGCTCTCGTTCGTGTTATTTTTCTTTTTGTTTTGCTTATACTTGAAAAACGCTATCGTCTCCTCCTTCGACAGGTTTAAATCCTTCGCTACCGCCTCCAAACGTTCCCATTCCATCTTTACAACTCCCGAGTATCGGTGACTGGGCCGTATCTATCCTGGCAGGCTCGCCAATATTTTGTCACCTTTACTTGGGAGTGCGGAGAGTTGCGAGCATGCGCTACTCTCGATGGAGGAGAGACACGACTGGCGGCACAGCAAACGAGGATTTAATATTTACAAGAACGGTAGAAGCACGCGGCACACAACACTAAAACCGTAACTCAAAGCTAAAGGCACGCGAAACTAAAATTGGTTCAACAAAAGTCTTCACTGGAACTCAAACAGCAAACTCAGATTAACTAGAGACTACTTAAACAAAACTATCTCAGTTTCGGAGCCTCGCTCCGCCTTAGTCTCTCGGTCAGTCTTAGCGCGGATTCGTCAGAGTCTAGCCACCCTGCATTTGGCCTAACTGCGTCGCAAACAAAAACATGGGCTCTTACGGACCGCTGACTTGAAGTTCCTTACGTCGGGTCCAAGTCGTATTCCTTCGGGTGTCGATGCTGCCGTAGATGCTGACGACTTGCGTTCTCTTTTGTTGGTGGTGAGCTCGTCGGTACTTCGTTGTTGATGAGCTCGTCAGCTCGTCATCAATGGCGTTCGCCGTAGCTTAGGCCCACCTGCCTAGGCCTAGCGTCGGGATGCGTCGCAACTTCTTCAGAAGTGCCGACGTGGTGTCCCGAGGAGAATCGAACGTGCCGGTCTGCCGCAGAAGGGGGATCCTCTCTGGGGTGCCTGGTCCTGCCGTGAGAAGCTGCAGCCCGTCCAGGAGCCTCGCCCGAACTTGCCGAGGTCGACGGCCACACCTTGGACGGCCAGCGTCGCGGACTCAACCAGACCCCCAAGTCTCCCGTCGCCAGAGCATAGCTGGAGATGCGACCTTCCTGACCCGGTGCCACGTTCAAAGTCAACGGACAGCGCCGTTCATCCCTCGACTATGCCTCGGTTCGTGCGCCTCGCGTGCTTGCGCCGTTCCGAACACCGGGCATCGCGTGCTCCTCTTCTTTTTCGCGCCACAGGTGGCCTCTTACATGTGACACACAGACTGAGCAAACCCAGAGAGATAGGAAAATATGCTTCTAGAAAGGTACAACAGATGGCGGAACTACGTCGGAGCTAGCCAACGTCATGTTACTGCGCACATCCAACTGGAGAGAGTTGAAAATTTGAGCCCGTGAGGGAAATTAAAGGCAGCATGCATTTGTTTCTTCGGGTTGCCTCATTTTCCGGATGCCATTGTGGTCTCTAGGGAGTCCAAAAAGTTGGGCATATACTGAATTTTATTTGTGCAGGAATTTTCAAATATTTAACAAAATATTAAATCTGTTGAACAAAATACTTTGCAAAATGCTACCTGTGTGCAAAATAAAAGCATTAGGAGCTACTGGTTTTACCGGGAGAGCTGTTGATACCTGTCTCCCTTACTTGTGCAGCATTGAGTATATATATATAGTGATCCGAAGCCATTCCCTTGTGTATACTGTTCACTCAACATGTGGTAAATAAGCTGTGGTGTCGTGTTCACCTTGTGTGAAGAATAGTACTTGTCAGGTGCACATGTTCCCAAGCAATTATTTGGGTGGTTGACATTAACACTGGGCTTTCTTTTTCTTTTTTTAAATTTTATTCCATGCTTATACCAGGATCCCAAGACAGCTCAAGAAATCGAAGCTGTGTCCAACGAAATTTCCTCATTCATGGTAAGGCTGCATGATTTTACAATTATTGCACCGCCAGTGAACGTGCACCCTCTGTGATGTGAGGACAGTGCAGTAAGCAGCACTGCAGTACATGTATTCGCTCCAACGTATTTCTGATATGTCTATGTTGCAAGTGCGACGTCACATGCAGGGAAATCTGTGGGAACGTCAGAGCGTTGACCGTGAATGCAATACAGAGGAGTCCATAGGTAATCTACCACGAGCCGGTTGCTACGACATAGCCCCTGGGATATATTTGTAACTTTATAACCGTGAACATGTCAGTGAGGTTGTACTGTAGTTCTTCTTGCCAGCTTATACAATAGACTTCTGCTAATTCGACTCCAGTTAATTTGATTTTACAGTTAGTTCGACCCCGCCTGAGGGTCCCGACCGGTGCTCATGCATTTCTATGAGCGCACACTTTCGTCATTTCAATCCCAAAATAAACCTTTGCTGAATAATTTGAACTTGGCTAGTCAGCAAGCATGTGCTTGACCCCTATGGTGACCCCGATAGCGACCTCTTTAGTGAAAGCATCTGTCTCGGAGGAGATTAGGAGGCAGTGAATGCATGGAAGATGTTATTGCTCATCGAAAAGCACCCATTTTTGGCCTAGCCTAGGAACATTTTCAAGGAAGAACTGTAGCTCGCAATGTCTGATAACAATTGATTGTAGTGTGGCAAAGCTGACTTTAGAAAACCGGCTGCCATTGTGCAACATATTTGTTGCTAAAAAATCCTGTCCGCGTCAGATTTCTACTTTGTTAAGGAGCTTTAAGCTCATTTCTACGTTAGTGTTCTACTTTGGACACATATAAAGTGGGCGAACTTTGATTTGGGGGCATGTTGGAATCGCACGACTACTGCCAAATGAATCTGCAGCATGTTTTGGCATTTTTCTTCTGCATATTTTTTCATTTGACCCGCCCATAATTCGATCAATTTCATCAGTCCCATCAGGTTGTAATTAATGGAAGTCAACTGTATACTTAATCTTTGGAGGTGGTTTTACTCTTGCCTGCTATTGTAGCTCATTTGACGTGCTGTTTGTGCTGCTAGCACATCACCAGGCCAGTTACCGGCTGCAGGGGGTACATTTTGACAGGGGCAAAAAGACAGATCTTAGAGGCACATTAAAATACCTATGGGGTCAAAATTTGTCCAAAGCGACCTTTGCTATGACATCCCTTACAGTGTAAATAGCAGCACTGGTGCATTGTGACTAGCTATCCTGTATTCTTGCACTTATCAAAAGATTGCATGAGGTTGCTGCCAGTAGTTCTGAGCTGACCTCTTCTCTGCGCTTTCTTGCAGAAACTTCAAGAAGTAAAGAACCTGGACAAACTGGCATCGACCAACATCTAAACAGCAACATAGAACCGTCTCTAATCTTGCCCATACCAAAGCACCTCATTGCCTTCTTTTTTTTTAATATATACATGCGCATCACATATCGTGAAATGATGCACCTATTTTATATACTGACACTTTTTAAACTTACTACAAGTATTGCAAGCAGGATGCAGAGCTCTCTCGCAAGTGCTGTTTCTTTACGTTTAATCTTTAAAAAATTTTTTATTAATTCGTGAACGGTGACAAGTATGTTTGTGCAAAAACAGAAAAGAAAGGCTCATCCATACCGTGCACCTGTTGGCAGGATCTTGACAAACATGGTGTTTCTACTATAAAGGGGCAAGTGGCTCCCAGTGGGTAACATGTGGCAGCTCACACCGAATGTGGTGGTATTTATGCATAAAATGTTTCACTCTGTTGTGGTAATGATTTCTGCGGTAGATGAAGCTGATGTTTGCCAACAAGGGCCGGTATGTGGGGCACAATAGATTGGTCGCCCATATTGTGTGGTGATAGCTCTCAGAGCATGTAGTTGTCAGAGTTACCCTCCTTTAGCTAGATGACTGTGTTGCTAACATGCGGCACAATTCCTGTTTCATCCTCGACTGGCATTGTGTCTTGGTTCTTTTTCTGCAGTTTGTTTGTCAAAGCCGGCACACCAAAAAAAGAAAAGGCAGATATGTATGATTGCGCTTGTTGTTTGCACCTCCTATGTTATGGGTTTGTTTTTTATGTAGGTCATGTTTTTGTCTATTTTGTTAAAATATCAGCGTTTACAAAAACTGGCTAGGCTGCCAACTGGGTGGCAACTGGGGGGCAGAAAAAGAGGGTGGGGGGGTTGTCATATCCTCATTTGACTGACCACTTGTGATCGCACGCTTTCGCTTAATGCTTGATATGACGACAAGCAAGACGAATCACTAGAGTGACGGGCATCTTGTTTGTCGAGATATTCAAGTACTATGCGGCATGAGAACAACACTCGTGGGAGGGGAAGCTTTGCTTTTATCACATCCAGTTCTGCTGGCACAGCCAATGAGGGCTCACTGAAAGTGATATCCCCGAAGTGATTTATCTAAAGTACTGTGCTAGGGCACACAAGAGAGCTGTTATTCAAACTATGCAAGAAGTGCTCAGTGTTTGCTTTTTTCTACATTATTCTGTTAGGGGAGCTTTTCCTCTTGTACAAAGCGAGTGTTTCCGTTCTGCAGCGCAACATCATCTGGGAGCTTTTCCATGTGCACCCTTTATGTGCATAGCCACCATTGTGCGACATTGCAGAAGGCTAGTTGCACCGCATAGTCTTAACATGATGCAGAGCTATCAAAGATGACCACAGACACATACGGTATCATACACAAGGTAACTATATAGCATTTCATTCATATTTAAGAGTCGAAGTGCGTAGGAAACAATTTGACTAAAAAGTGATCAAGGTAAGAGAGAAGCAAGTAAAACACACATGATCAAGCACAATCAGTTATGCATACTTTTCTTGTTTGGCCTAGTTTTAAGAGTTTATGCTCACTCGGTGGCACTAAAGACAAACAATGTACTGATCCTCATGAGCATGCACATGTTACTTGCCTGTGTTGCCTGCCTTTTGGGGTATCTGTTTCCTACACATCTGCCTCTCAAGTGTGCATGTAATAATATAGTTGTTAGTTTAGGCGTCACCCCATGTGTTTGTGTGATCTTTCTCAGCTATCCGCCACCAATGGCTATAGCCTTCTGCGTAACACGAGATCGCGGGTTCGATTCCCTGCCGCAGTGGCTGCATTCCGATGGGCAGCAAAAGGCATAAGTGCTCATGTACTTGGATGTAGGTGCATATTAAATACTCTCGTTGGTCAAAATTAATCTCGGTTCCCAACCACTACAGCATCAGTTAGAGCGGATGTATTTCTTTAGTACGTTAACTCCCATAATTTGAAATTTTCACTCTTTTTAGCTCTGTGTCTTGTTAAAACTATGCAGTGACACCTGCTTTTCATTGCAAGGAACCAAGTAGCGTTTGTGCAACTTTTCATGAGATGCTTGATGACCTTGTGCCTGTGAGTTTGACTCTGGAGGATTGTGTCGTCCCTCGTTTGGTGCCTCCGTGCCAAAGTGCCCCACCTGGCACCACCTCACGTTATACATGAGGCTAACTGCTAGTATTTTCTGTCTGCTGATGTTAGCTGAGCGCTGTAGGTGGAACTCGGCATTTCCGTTCCTTCCTGCACTGTTTGTCCTAGTAGTCAGACTCGCATTTTGTAACCAAGGTGCTTTGTGCAGAGCTACTGTCCACCTTTTTAATGTGGCTTTTGTCATAGTTTGGGCATTAGAGGACACACAAGTAAGGATCCTACATTTTAAAACAGCCTGCATGCTTCCACTGTATTGTCATAGTCGGAGGTTTGACAATGCACATGTGGCTGATGGCTGTACTATCACTCTTGCTTTGTATCTTCTGCGTGTTGCGTCTAAATGTTGCTGACGTTTCCGGAGCTTCATTTTTGAATTTGCGGAGTCTTGAGGTTGTGACGAAAATCAAATTTTACTCCAAGGTAACACACATGGCCTTCGATTCTCCTCTGGTTCTACAGATTAAGGGAAAAAAAAGAATTTTTAGACTTTTACACTGGCTGTAGATGCCTTCTCAGTGCAGCAAATGGTTCTAGTGTGTGTATGTGGTAGCTTGCCAGTTAGTTGGGCTCAAGTATCGTGCAAGTTATGTGCATAAAGACTTGATCTGCCAAGCAGTTCTTATGAAAATTTTGAGGCCACTTTATGAGTGGCAACTCCTGTTGAAGGGCTGTTGTAGTACACCTGGCACTGTGTGAAGTAACTGGAAAGAAAAGAGCACTGTCATCCACAATCTGTGGCACTCCTTGGCAGTAACAGGGCACCCATTCCAATCAGTTCAGTCATGCAGTGGCTTTGAAACTTTTGACAAATGCTGTTCCTGCCATGACTGCCATGCAGTTAGTGTTTGCTGCTATGCGTCAGGTCACTGGCTTTTATATTCGGCTGTAAGCCAAATGCATAGCTCACAATCTAGCAGGTGTATAAAGCTTGCTGAGTAAAAAGTTCAACGCGGACAATTGCCTCAGCTATGTGTGACTCTGTATTTGGTTTTGTACATGGCAGACAATGCTGTGGAAGCCAGAGCAACTTCCCACACTTATCTGCATTCGTAGGCAAATCTTAGTGCGTGCTACATGACAGGAAGAAATTGAATGCGCTATGCACTTTGGCACTGTGCTCACTTCATACATTACAGGCCCAATGTATGAAGCAATTGTCACGTAGGAGTACGTAGACAAAAATTGCACTCATTGCACAGCTTTCACAGTGTGTTTGTTACATGCTAGAAGTTCAAGGCATGCAAACAATATGGGAGTTGATGTAGTGTTTACTCCACATTTCATAATTTTAATACACCAGGGAGCTGTTCTGTGAAAGACATTGCAGATGAAAGGCCATTTCACTACAAAACAGGCAGAGTGATACATTTTTGTGGCCACACTTGCGTAGCTTCCGGAGCGTTGCTTTCAAAGTATGAACCATGGTGCAGTTGTGGTCATGTGCAGAGCTAATGCAGTATACAGAAGAAACAGTAATGGGCTTTGAAGAATATATGCCTTACTCGTAGTGTTATCTGCTTATTCACAAATGCAGAGGCTTAGACAGTGCCTTTTACTGCTGGATAAACTTCTAAACTTGCACAGATGAGGTAATGTTGCATGCTCATAACTAAAGTGACTATGATGTGCACTCATGATACTTTGCCCTGAATTTACCACAGTGCTGCTAGGGAGAACATTTGACAAATGTGGCAAACATTCTTCATAAAGCTTGCTTACGCATAGATATGAGTGAACTATGTAAGTACACTTTGTGGCAGTTCGCCTGCAGAGATCATTGCCCAAAATGGCAAAAAGTGCTGTGAGCGCCAGCTACTGCTGCTCATTTCTGTGCCTTCTTGAGAGCCGTATTTTTTATCGCTTTACACACTTGTCTTTGAACTCCATAACGAAGCCCTTGTGCTTGGCCATTATATGCATTACTTAGGAAGCTATTATAAAAGAAACAACTTTAATTGGAACCTGTACAAAACCCAGTGTCCTGTCGTGATAGTTTTCGTGCTTCTCGATATTGTCCTTCATGCACTCTGGAAACCTCATTGCTGAAATAAACAAGATGGTGCAGTAGTGCCCCTATTCACAAACAGCTAAAGCTGGTCTACGTCTGCTGTGCTTTTTTGTTCATTTATTTCAGCATTCATGGCAAGTGTGTTTGCCCACAGAAGTTTCCAGAATGCCAGAACCCAAGAAGAGGCTGAATTTCTTCGCAGCGTGAATGTGTGCACTCAGGAATATAGCTACGTGCACCATGTGAAAGCACTGATTCCAGGTATGTACAGTGGAAGAAGTTGAGCTCATCAACTGCTGCTGCATTAAAAAAAAAACGGGGCTGCTGCTGCTGCCGCCGCCGCCGCCGCCGCCGCCGCCACCATCACCACCACCACCGGCGCGCACGTACGCAGTAAAACGCAGTAAAACCACAACAAACGGAATGTACGACGACGGTACGCTTGCTTACGCATTTTTGTATTGTGCGTAGAGATTGTTTTTAGCACGTGCTGTAGCAGCAAAACAAGTACAGTCGGCCGAATGCACATAGTGTGTGATAGAGGTCAAGTCGTTAACTACATTTCTCGCCATCGGCCATACCATGCTGAATACGCCGGTTCTCGTCCGATCCCCGAAGCTAAGCAGCATTGGGCTCGGTCAGTACTTGGGAGGGAGACCACCTGGGAACACCGAGTGCTGATGGCACCCTTCTTTTTGCATTTCGGTTGCGTGCGTTGTCTCTCTTCTTTTCTATTTTTTTTTTTTTTTTTTTTTTTTATGTCAGCACGTCGGTGGTGAAATTTGAGAGTTACGTTCATTCTTTCGCTTGAGAGCCAGCTCGTAGAGCCAACATCGAATTCCGTGGGGAGCGCGAGAAACAACGTGCAGGAGACCACGATTGGCCGCGGCAATCAGTGCATCTCTCTTACAGTTGAACATTTATTATCACAGGGAGCTCAATCAAAGATACGACATTGCATTCCGAATCATGGACAGCAACGCACGCACAACGTGGCACGCCCTCTCGTGTTTGTGCGCACGACTAGCGCGCACGCAGTAAACCACAACAAACGGAATGTACGACGACGGTACGCTTGCTTACGCATTTTTGTATTGTGCGTAGAGATTGTTTTTAGCACGTGCTGTAGCAGCAAAACAAGTACAGTCGGCCGAATGCACATAGTGTGTGATAGAGGTCAAGTCGTTAACTACATTTCTCGCCATCGGCCATACCATGCTGAATACGCCGGTTCTCGTCCGATCCCCGAAGCTAAGCAGCATTGGGCTCGGTCAGTACTTGGGAGGGAGACCACCTGGGAACACCGAGTGCTGATGGCACCCTTCTTTTTGCATTTCGGTTGCGTGCGTTGTCTCTCTTCTTTTCTATTTTTTTTTTTTTTTTTTTTATGTCAGCACGTCGGTGGTGAAATTTCAGAGTTACGTTCATTCTTTCGCTTGAGAGCCAGCTCGTAGAGCCAACATCGAATTCCGTGGGGAGCGCGAGAAACAACGTGCAGGAGACCACGATTGGCCGCGGCAATCAGTGCATCTCTCTTACAGTTGAACATTTATTATCACAGGGAGCTCAATCAAAGATACGACATTGCATTCCGAATCATGGACAGCAACGCACGCACAACGTGGCACGCCCTCTCGTGTTTGTGCGCACGACTAGCGCGCACGCAGTAAACCACAACAAACGGAATGTACGACGACGGTACGCTTGCTTACGCATTTTTGTATTGTGCGTAGAGATTGTTTTTAGCACGTGCTGTAGCAGCAAAACAAGTACAGTCGGCCGAATGCACATAGTGTGTGATAGAGGTCAAGTCGTTAACTACATTTCTCGCCATCGGCCATACCATGCTGAATACGCCGGTTCTCGTCCGATCCCCGAAGCTAAGCAGCATTGGGCTCGGTCAGTACTTGGGAGGGAGACCACCTGGGAACACCGAGTGCTGATGGCACCCTTCTTTTTGCATTTCGGTTGCGTGCGTTGTCTCTCTTCTTTTCTATTTTTTTTTTTTTTTTTATGTCAGCACGTCGGTGGTGAAATTTCAGAGTTACGTTCATTCTTTCGCTTGAGAGCCAGCTCGTAGAGCCAACATCGAATTCCGTGGGGAGCGCGAGAAACAACGTGCAGGAGACCACGATTGGCCGCGGCAATCAGTGCATCTCTCTTACAGTTGAACATTTATTATCACAGGGAGCTCAATCAAAGATACGACATTGCATTCCGAATCATGGACAGCAACGCACGCACAACGTGGCACGCCCTCTCGTGTTTGTGCGCACGACTAGCGCGCACGCAGTAATCCACAACAAACGGAATGTACGACGACGGTACGCTTGCTTACGCATTTTTGTATTGTGCGTAGAGATTGTTTTTAGCACGTGCTGTAGCAGCAAAACAAGTACAGTCGGCCGAATGCACATAGTGTGTGATAGAGGTCAAGTCGTTAACTACATTTCTCGCCATCGGCCATACCATGCTGAATACGCCGGTTCTCGTCCGATCCCCGAAGCTAAGCAGCATTGGGCTCGGTCAGTACTTGGGAGGGAGACCACCTGGGAACACCGAGTGCTGATGGCACCCTTCTTTTTGCATTTCGGTTGCGTGCGTTGTCTCTCTTCTTTTCTATTTTTTTTTTTTTTTTTTTTATGTCAGCACGTCGGTGGTGAAATTTCAGAGTTACGTTCATTCTTTCGCTTGAGAGCCAGCTCGTAGAGCCAACATCGAATTCCGTGGGGAGCGCGAGAAACAACGTGCAGGAGACCACGATTGGCCGCGGCAATCAGTGCATCTCTCTTACAGTTGAACATTTATTATCACAGGGAGCTCAATCAAAGATACGACATTGCATTCCGAATCATGGACAGCAACGCACGCACAACGTGGCACGCCCTCTCGTGTTTGTGCGCACGACTAGCGCACACGCAGTAAACCACAACAAACGGAATGTACGACGACGGTACGCTTGCTTACGCATTTTTGTATTGTGCGTAGAGATGGTTTTTAGCACGTGCTGTAGCAGCAAAACAAGTACAGTCGGCCGAATGCACATAGTGTGTGATAGAGGTCAAGTCGTTAACTACATTTCTCGCCATCGGCCATACCATGCTGAATACGCCGGTTCTCGTCCGATCCCCGAAGCTAAGCAGCATTGGGCTCGGTCAGTACTTGGGAGGGAGACCACCTGGGAACACCGAGTGCTGATGGCAACCCTTCTTTTTGCATTTCGGTTGCGTGCGTTGTCTCTCTTCTTTTCTATTTTTTTTTTTTTTTTTTTTATGTCAGCACGTCGGTGGTGAAATTTCAGAGTTACGTTCATTCTTTCGCTTGAGAGCCAGCTCGTAGAGCCAACATCGAATTCCGTGGGGAGCGCGAGAAACAACGTGCAGGAGACCACGATTGGCCGCGGCAATCAGTGCATCTCTCTTACAGTTGAACATTATTATCACAGGGAGCTCAATCAAGATACGACATTGCATTCCGATCATGGACAGCAACGCCGCACAACGGTGGCACGCCCTCTCGTGTTTGTGCGCACGACTAGCGCCACGCAGTAAACCACACAAACGGAGACGACGACGGTAACGCTTGCTTACGACCATTTTTGTATTGTGCGTAGAGATTGGGTGCCGGGGCTGTGCCGATCGGAGGCGCCGCCGTGTGATTTGGTTCGAATTAACGAGATTCGACTGTAAATTGAATGCAAATGTTCTAGCCGCATTCCTCGACTGTCGCATACGCGTGGCGGCTCGGTGCACATGTTTTGCATATGTGCGGGCCTGGAAAATTGTTGCTTTGGTTACAGTGCGGTACCGCTTATAGTGCGGATATTCGCGACTCCGGCGACTTACGTTATAAGTGGTCTACACTGTATAAAGCACCCCTTTTCTATCACTGCAGCAAAAGAAAAGAGGGGGGGGGGGGTAAGATTCATTTCTAATGAACACCTTCTTTTGTCAGATTTGCTCAAAACTTTAGCAAGCAGTGTATAATGGCACATCCAAGTCATGTTTCACGTTGTTGCTCACTGGTGGCACGTTGTCAATCTGTGGTGGCTGATTGACTAAGCAGAGTTTTGGAACTGGTGTGATTGAAGAGCCAGCCATCTTCGCAGTAGTAGTTGATTTTCCTACGTGATGCCGGTTACAGGGCCTGACTGGAAGGAGCGTTCGCCTGCCCCCGGTGACGACAGGCAGGCGGTGAGTCCACACGTTCATTTGACAGCTGGACAAAAGCATTACTAACGGAGCATGACAGAATAAGTGGCAGACTGCCTCATGTCAGCAAGTCATGCTATACGTGCTGCAATAGCAGTACCAGAATCCTTTAATAACTTCTTTTTTCTGGTGCAAAGTCCGACACCTTTATGAGAAAGTTGCCCAATGTGTTGCCACCTCATGGCACAGCATCTTTGAGAGGGAACTTAGCCGTGAGCCTGGAGCGGCTAACTTGCTTGCGCTTTCCTTCGAGCTGTGTAACCTTTCCTAATCCAATGTTGCTTTTCAAGATGTAATCTGCCGCCTGTGCAGGCGTGCCGAGATTGCATGGCATCATGTGCTTTGTCTTCCCATGCATTTAGTAATACTGGAGGTTATGTGAGCTCCGAGTTTTGGAGACGTCGTGTTAAAGCGAGAGGCAGACAAAGCATTCGCTCCCCACTGCCGGCACTTTTCATGATGGCCTCGTCCCACTGCGGATGACACTGTCAGCGCCGGAGGCAGAGTGGGCGTGCAAGCTTGGCTGGCTTCGCTTCGTCGTTGACACAGCAGGAAACCATATCTTTCGGCGGCGGCTCAAATTCAAACAAAATGAATTTTTTTCTGCTTCGAACTTGCTCTTTCTGATTGCCTGATAATACGGAAAATCTTGCGGCCCCTTCCGTGTAAGAAAAACTTTCAGTGACTGTACTTTCTTGCAAAAAAATTGAATTTTAATGTAACAAAATTTCAATACTGCAATGGAGAAAACTGCTGATTTTACTGACTTCTTTATATCGAGGCTTCGCTGGTAGTAACTGGACTGTAATCGCCATATTTAGAGAGTTTCTGCCAGTTCTTCATTTAAAGGGACACTAAATAGAAACCGGAAGTGGAGCTTAAATGGTAGATTATCCTTTCACGATCACAGCCATACCATTCTTACTGCAAACATGTGTTTAATAAGCGAGAAAATAGCGAAAAACTGAAGGATAGGTGCTGACGCCCTTTCGAAATTCCCGCACTACATGTTCGTGACGTCGGAGATTACAAATGCAGGCCGGTCGCGATTGGTCGAGAGTGATTTATCGCTGTTAATAAAACGCAACATGAAAGACACCTTGAACGTACATAAACAGCATTTGCCAACTTTTTAAACCATTTCAAGCGAGGAAGTACAAGTTTAGCACAAAATTAAATAAATAAGAAAAAATGGCATGGAGATACATGCGGCCATGATAGTTTCGTAGTTTTGTTTTTGGTCAATGCATCCTTGCGCGCACCTGTTCCGCTCTATGGTGTTTGGTTGCGTGTTGCGTGGCTCGAAAAACGTTGACTTCGTGGGAAACAGCCAGAAAATGCCTCGTGTGTGCAGTGTTGAGGGCTGTGTAAATGGCGCAAGGCGCTTGATCAGGGGCAGCGGCAGTGTTGACTCGATTGTGTCCTTTCATGTGGTGTCGCGCGGAGAGCCCCGGCTCCCCGGCGTTCGCAATGGCTCAGTGCTCTGCCGACGATAAAACTGCAAAACAGCCAGAGAAACCGATAGCGTGCTCTCTGCATTTCTCGCCCTCGGATTATGTGTATAATCTTGCCCTCGGAAAGTATCTTGGCGTGCCCCAGAGGCCAGTCCTTTCTCGAGCAGCTGTTCCCTCAATGCGGGCTTCATCAAACCCCCTACCGGTGCCCCTGCAGCAGCAAACTGGCGGCTCGGTGAGTGCTGAATGTTATTAAATAAAGCCACGAAATAACCATACCGAATACGTGCGCAACTTTCTACGCTTGTTCTGTCGGGAACATCGTCGCCTGGCGGACCGGACGCTTCGCCTCCGTCGACGAAAACGAAGCTCTGCTTTTTGCCGGCGCGGCCGGCGGCTCACCGACATCGCACGCGGAAACACCTACCGCTCGAGCACGGAGGATCATTTCGCGCTCCGTTTCACTGAATATCGCTGAAATGCAGTCCTGCTTCCCTGGCGAGCTCTTCGTTGCAAGGTTCAGAGGCAGCAACGGTATCCATCGCGGCGAACGCAAATGCAGCTGCCATGCAGCCATGAGGCAGCTAGCGCCTCGGCCGTTTACGCAAGCGGTGACGTATCATGGCGCATTCTGATTCGCTGAGAGCAATGAAATCTGTGACGACACTGCTTCAGCACCAAATCAGGGGTGAGAGAAATTGAGGAAGAGATATTTGGTCTTTGTTTACGAATTTCTCCGCTAATAACTCATATTTTTGCACCCAACAAAAACTGCATGCATTCCTGAAGGGTCCCTCTTTTATTCCAGCTGAACTTCCTGTTTCTCTTTAGTGTCCCTTTAAAGAATTGTGCGCTTAGTGGTTTTCATTCAACTCTTTTCCTACTGTGGGCAAAATAGCCATTTCTTGTAGGTCACACGAGATTTTCTTTTTCTGAAAGAAACTATTACACTCAAAAGTTTATGCAATACATGAAAGCAAATCAGAATGAATCCGGTTTTCAGGGATGCAACGTTTATTAACGAGATTTATGTGATAAAGAAATATAAATTTCCCAAAACAAAATTGTGCAATAAAATTGAACAAAACTCGTAAAGATATGGTCGTATCTAATAAGAAAGAAATGCTAAAAATTTTTTTCAAATACACAGAATGTTTTTTTTATCTAATAAGCACTAACTGCGAAGAAATCAAAATTTTTTTCTTCACAACTACTTGCGCTACAAAAATTTTACTGCAAGCCCTACAGTTGGGTCTGCCATGCAGCAGAGCACTACCTTGATGTGAAACATAGGGGGAATAGAAGTCTTGCAGTAAACTCTTGTTCTCTGCTGCATTTTGCTGTTGTAACATTTCTTGCCCTTTCGGTATGCGTCCATGTCAGCTGTCTAATGCTGAATGGCTTCAGTTCGTGGAGAAGCACGAACAAGCATTGCATACTCAAGTTCCAGTTCCATTTTCGTTGTCGTCACTCTTAGAGTCAAAGTCAGATGAAAAGGCATCATCCTCAGACTAGCTGTTTTATGAACTATTGATAAAATCAGCTGCAGCATAATCGCGAAATCTGCGATGTATCAGAACTCACATACCGCTTGCGGAGGCTGCCGTTTTCGCTTTCAACTCTGACGAGCGCGTCTTTGGAGCCTGTTCAAAGATTGCCGCCAAGCTGGAAAGAACGAACTCTATTGTAAGAATCGAAAGCTTACTTCTCCTACTATGCGTCAGATGGCGCAATATGTCTGTAAGCAGTGTGGAAGGTCTCAAAAACAGTGTTTGAAACCATCGTTAGCGAGCTAACTATGCCCAGTGAGTGTGGTAGGGAAAGAATTAAAGGAACCCTGAAATGGTTTTGATGATTCTGTACAAACACACTGAGTCGTTAGGGCAGGTCCCTGTAACCATTAAGTTACACATTTAAGTGCTCCACGTAATGCGTGTAGATTATTATAAGGATTTTAAAATGTGCATCGCTACCGATCGCAGCGGCGCCAATCCGCTGAGTTTTCAGCCACCCCGTTACAATATACATAGCTAGTGTGCGTGACATCAGTTGCGCAAGCTATCCAATTAGCTACCCAGGTTGTGTCATCTATAAGTTTTCCAACTTTATGGTGAACAAATGTTGTTCATAATAGTTGAAATGTGGGTTAATTTGTTTTTATTTTAAAAAAAAGTGACACAAAGAGGATACACAGCGACTATTTATCACTACTCTTAACTACTTCCGTCACAGATCAAGTGTCGTCTGCTGGTGTTACAACGTGCTTCGTGTTGACACAAGCTGCGCGGTCAGTGTTGGTCTGGAGGTTCCTTTTCGCGAGGACCATGAGTCACCCTCGTTGCGTCGTGGGTTGCAAACCTAGCGATTGGCGATATGTCAAGCTGCGACATCGTGTCCCTCTGCAAGGAAGCAGGCGAGTGGAGTGGCTGCAGCGCATCGGGCAGTCTGTATCCGATGGGCCTTCACTTCACGCCGTAGGATTACTACCACAATAGAGACCTTTAGTGTCTGGTATGCCAATAAACGCATGCGTACTGGGCGTTTTATCAGATGGGCGGAGGCACAAACAGGAGCGGCCTGCAGGGTGAAGCCATTTGGTGGCACAGAGCTCCACCAGACAAACACAGAGCTAATATAGCAGCATAGTGTATTCTACTATGCTGCCGGTGTAAATTTTCAGCAGCAGTGTAATCGTAAACACATTGTCTTTTTAAATGTTTGAGGGGAAATACTACTCGAAAAAAAAGTTATTTTATTATTTGTGCTAGAGGTTTGAAGATTGAGCCAATTGGAGAGTTCTTTGAGCAAATTTCAAGTATGTCATTAGTTTTTGACTAGCTGCTACATTTCTTGAGTTGTACTACGCAACAGCAAAATACAGTATAGACCGCTTATAACGTAAGTCGCCGGAGTCGCGAATATCTGCACTATAAGCGGTACCACACTATAACCAAAACAACGATATTCAAGCCCTGCACATATGCAAAACATGTAGACCAAGCATGTAGACACGCTTTGTAATATCGCGCGCACATCGCGATTATGTTTTCGCCAGTGAGCTAGCGAAAACATAATCGCGATGTAGCCGGTGCTCTTCAAGTTCGACAGCTTTGCACCGAGTCAAAACGAAACAACTGTTTGCCGCAACCTCTGCGGAAAAAACTGTGACCGCTATCGACGCGATTATGAACGGCGACTTTGCGGTGCTGAAGGCAGGCGCCCGGCGCACGCACCAAGTCTGGATAAATTAACACTACCATTTGCTGCAACAACTGCAACTGCGTAGTCGCCATCTATGCGATCATCGATGGCGACTACCCAGTTTTTTAGGCACGCGGCCGATGCGCGTACAGAGTAAAAACGAAACTACTGTTCGCCGCAACCGCTGCGGAGAAAACCGCGGCCGCTATCGACGCGATCGTGGATGACGACTACGCAGTTACGAAAGCATGCGGCCAACGCGGTACTATGCGCAGCGGTAAACGCAAGAATACAGGCTTTAAAAACACAAATAGGCTCGAAGCGTTCCGGCGTTGCTGTCATTGACGTACGATTTCAACTGATGGGCTGTGGCGATGCGGACTCCGCCGCTTCGTTTTGGTTGGACGCTAGCGCCGTTCTTGCTCTTTTGCGTCGCACATTTGTGGCGCTCCTCTGCTCACCGAGCTCCGAAAGTAGTCTGATTAACCCATGTGCAGCCTAATGAGTCCGAATTAACGAGAGTTTGATTGCATTGAATAATGCATACGCCGGCCGGGAGCACGCACCTTGTTGAGAAGCGTGCTCGCTGCCGCCCTTGTCGGTGAGATTTTCTCGCGGAAGCCACATTATGACCGGTATTTCGTCTCGCGCGGCTGCACTGTAAGCGGTATGCGTATACATGGAGTTCTATGGGAGGGTAAACGGAAGTCGGAAAAGGCCACGTTGTAGCCAGTTCTGCACTACCAACGGTTACATTATAAGTGGTCTATACTGTATAGGGATCTTTACGGGCACTTTCCTATGTACTAAATTTTCACAAAAAGCATCGTGCTGTAGCTTAGCTACTAGCTCTTTGTAGACTGCAAAGTGCCTATATCTATCCAAACAGCATGTATAATTATCGTAACTGTGCAAAAAAAGATTAGTATGCTTCAACTAATTTTTTTCACAATCCCATGAAAATAACTTTATTCACTTATAATTAACGAAATTTGGCATACATACTGTTCAAGATATATGCAGAATGCTGATATCTACTTGAAATTGCAATATCTCTCGGCAGTAGTTGCGAAAGTGCAAGGTTATATGTCATGGGATTGTACAAAAAATTAGTTAATGTCCTAAAGTGTCCTAATTGTTTTTGCATAGTTCCACTAATTGTACGTTCTGTTTGGATAGATATTGGAACTTTGCGGTCTACAGCGAGCTAAATAAGCTACAAGATTCCGTTTGTGAAAATTTTATACACAAGGAAGTGCCTGCAACGAACACAGAAACTATGGACATCTCTTCAGCGCAGCCTAAGCTGCGCTGTATAGCCTCGAGTATACCTTAGGCATTGCAATTGGCGCTTAAAGAACTGCTTCATGGTTTCAATTCGAAGTTGTAGTGAACTGATGGGTTTCGCGAATAATGCATGCCTCGCCATAACGACAGTCGGTAGATTTAGTTGGGCTGTGCCATGATGTCGATAAAGGCAACTGAGGGTCACTATGAAACATTTTCTCGCTTGCAATTGATAGGCTCTCGATCTTAACCACGAAACTGTTCTTTCAGGTGATTGCTGTTATGGTATCCGTGAAGTATATACATACTACACGTGACGCTCCGTTATGTTTACAGCCATGAGCAATGCGTTTTCCGGGTGCCCATTGCGTGTTTGAAGAACGGTGAAAGTATTAGCAAGCGTTTTCATGCAAAATGCGCGCCTAACTGTTCCTTTTACGCATTAATAGAGTAGCCATATTTGACTAGAGCAACTCACCATAGTAATAAGAATCATCATAAAAGATTAGCTGTGCAGTTTCCTTCTAGAAGCTAAACATTTCGACAGAATTACCTGTCTGGTTGGGAAAATTGATTAAGACTTAGAGATTCACTCCAACCAAATAAGGAAATTTACTAGCCCGACGTTTCGGAACCAATTCGGCTCCTTCTTCAGGGGGTATTCTTATTTGGTTGGAGTCAATCTCTAAGTCTTAAGTTTCCTTCTAACACGCATTTGTAATATTGACATCAAATACCAATACCACGCTTTTTCTTCCTTGTGAAATGCAATGTCTCTCATAGCTAAGCACTAAGGGAATGTTAAGTGTTTTGCGGAGCATCATACACAACTTCGTGTGTTGAAATTGCAGACATCCTTTTTACGCAAAGTTTATGGACAGACACTGTGCATATACGCATTGCAAAACCAGTAGACCCCTTCAATGCTACATACCTGGCGATATCCACGCCGCAAATTTTCACGACTCGCGGTTTTGAAGAAGAAACTGCCGTTCAGGCATGACAGTAAAAAGAAGCCGACATATCTGTAAATAAGTACGGCTCATGCCACCAATACTCCAAGCATGCACGAAGGGAACGAGCGCGCGCAGCAGCCGAGCGAGCGCCGTCCTGTCCGTGACGTCACTCGTAGAGGGCGCCACTCCAACTTCTCGCCGCTAATAGGCACGAGAGTATACAGTTACGACGGCAGAGTAAGCTTGCAGTGCGATAATGAAAATGTCCTTGTCGGCCCAGAGTGCGCGACTCGTAGCTCTAGAGCATGCGCAGTTGACCGCCAGTGCATGGCGCATTTTGTCGTCCCGTATTTTGTGACTGTTTCCATGGGCGCCGCCATTGCCTATGCAGTGGCGCCATCTATGGGCAGTTGGCTTGCTGGCTTGAGCGAACGCCCGTGTTGTATGCTGTGGTATACGCTCGGCGGCAGTTTCTGGTGGATTTTTTCGCATCCGCGCGGTCTATTTAGCATGAAATGGCGTTTTCTACGTGGGGAAGGTACCTGTGAAGCGTAGTGAAGGAATTTAAGTCTGAAGTAATTAAGCGGCTGGAGTAAACTGCTGGTGTTAGGGCGGACGGAGCACCCAGCGCGAGGTGGGCGCGTTTGTTTGAGCTTACAATCAGCCTCGGATATCAGTTAGGTATTTCTGAAAATTCGTTTCACGAATATGTTACCTTACTGCAGCATTCTCGGCACTGTAATTCTAAGCTCTGGTTTAGCTGTAACGAGTAGCTAGTTGCGAAACATTTGACGATCTTAACAGCATGGGCACCGTTCTGCTGGAGAATAAGTCGTGCTGTTTACTTGGACAAGCGTTCAAGTTGTCATGTGTAGATACACTGGGCGACTGCCTTGTTTGCTGGACAAGGTTTCCGCTCACAAATGAAATAGTTTGGTTAATAATAACCGCATACTGTACAGTGTGAGTCACACTTTTCGAGTGGTCGAACGACCAGCTGCGGACTGCGCGAGCGTCCGAGGCAGCACTAAACGCAGTGTTATAGATTCTCTGTAGTGGTCCAAGCATGCGGCACGACCATGCGAAGTCTTATTACGTCGTTATCCCGTGTTCTGTGTTATTTTGCCGCAAAATGAGGACATATGAACTTTTTTTTTTTTTTTTGCAGTCTCCCAAGTTCAGTCATTTACGACGCATTCACCCGTCTTAACTGAAATTGTGTCCTTACAAATAGCCGTTGGATTCTATGTATGCGATCCCCTTTGTATAGTGTACCTTACAGGGCAAAAAAGGCAATGCCGATCTAAGCACGAAGCAATTGTGTGTATCATCTTGGTTTGCCAACCGCAGTGCTCGCTGTGTTGAGCAAAGCCTTCGGCCTCTTGCGGGAGGCTAACGTAGACATAGTGATTTGAAGTCTACTAGAGTTAAAATGCGTGAGATCGATGCCGGTGGCTGATGCAAATGTTTTACAACAACTCTTCGTCGAGTGAAAACCGATACATCGAACATAGTTCACAACACATACACACACCGCGGCTGATGATCCAGCGCGTCGCATTTTTTCACATCCAAGGGAAATTTACAGATACTGTAGCTACTGCTCCACCTAAAGGCTACACAGTGGTTGTTTGACGACCTCGTAAGAACTGACATCCCGTAAATTGCACTCAGAACTAGCTAAAACACCTCTGAATCGTTCCGCAGCGCGCGACCGGCAACACATTCAAGCCGCGCCGCGCCGGCTCGCCCAAGCCACAGAGGAGGAAAGGCTCGTCGTGCGCCCTTTCCTCCTCGCCCGATGGCAAGCTGCGGATTTTAATGTCGAACGAAAACGTCCAGTTTGCCGCCGCTGATAACCGTCAAATTTGGCGCGTTCACGTCTTCATTCCCGATTCGCCTCAAAAGTGCCACGTCGTCACCAGCTGCTTGACGCGCTGGGACTATTTTAAAATCATCGCGATCTCGATAAATCGCACCTCGGGGCCGGCACCCCGGTGCGCCGTTTCATCGAATCATCCGATCGCGTCACGGGACGCGCCGGCGCGTTACGATTTGTCGAATTCGCCGTCAGTTTCGCCCGAATATGCTGGAATACATGGCGTCTGGTCGACGCTCGTGCGATATGTAGTTAAAAATGCGGAAGACTACACGCTGTTTTGAGCGTGTACAGTGCCGATTGTCGGACCGTTATTTTTTTTTTTTCCGCCCATCACTGCGAAGCTCAGTTCAACGCTCTATAATAGTTAGCGTTTCGTATAGTTTCGCATCTGCACCCCGGATGACACGACTCGGGAAGGTGTACCGCTCAAACACTCCGACGACGTATCCGGTATATACATCTGCACTCCCGACCTTTGCGTGTCTGTCGGCGCGAAGTTAGTGCAGGCGCGGGCCTCGTTAATTGCCGTCTCGCTGAGAGACGCACACAGAGCTAGGCACGTGGCCCGCCGCCGCTGCTCGAGTGTCGTGTGCTTCGCGCGATCTCTCTCCGGCGCAGAAGACGGAGTAAATGGAGCGTCTCCGGCGAGCAGCAGCTGCGGCGCCGTGCTTGTTTATTTACTCGCTCGAGCGTCGGTCGCGCGCGAGAAAGTGTGGCACTCTCACTCGGCGGACAGTTGCATGCCGCAAGCAGCGGAGGTGTTTTCTCCGTCTGGCGTGGGTGTCGAGCTTTTAAAAAGGCCCAGTGCGAGAGGCAGCCGGCACTTCTCAGCGCTCGCCCGCGCGCCTTGGCTTCTGCCGCGCGCTGTATGGCTGGATGGCGTCGGGCGACCCGGATGCGTTTTCGGGGGGAGGGTGTACACTATGCGGTGGGCATGCCCGGCTGCAACCCTTCTCGTCGTGCGGCGAGCTGTGGTCGCTCGGTGACAGTCGACGACGCGTCTCTCCGCTCGCGATTAACGGTGCGTGCAATAAAACTCAACTCGCCGTCGTTGGGTGCCGCACACATCTCGACGCCGCCCGCTTCTTCACCATTCGCACCCCTCACCATTGCGAGGGGTGCACCCTGGTGTCACGGCGCCTGTGTATGCGACTGGTCGTGACAAAGATTATACACGAACGAAGTGAGATGGAATTACCGCGAGCTGCACGTTATAAGTGTTTTAGTCGACTTTGCTGACACCTGAACGTCAGCCGCCATTAGGAGGCTTGTGGTCCGATAGTATACACAGAGAGAGAGGATCGATATATAGTAGATTGGAAGGGTTGCTAAATACACTACTAATAAGAGACAGGAAGAGAGCGGTGTGGATCAGAGAGCAAACGGGGATAGCCGATATTCTAATTTACATTAAGAGAAAAAAAATAGAGCTTGGCAGACCATGTAACGCGATACGATGGATAACCTGTGGACCATTAGAGTTACAGAATGGATACCAAGAGAAACGAAGCGCAGTCGAGGACGGCAGAAAACTAGGTGGAGTGATGAAGTTAGGAAATTCGCAGGTGCATGTTGGAATCAGCTAGCGCAAGACAGGGGTAATTGGAGATCACATGGCAGAGGCCTTCGTCCTGCAGTGGACTCAAATATAGGCTGACGACGGTGATGAAATACACTACTTTCAAAACTACGCACACAGAATAGCTTGCTTCAGTTCACGTCTGCAGATGTACGCGTGTGGCCGCAGGAAAGGCCGCGGCCAGTACGCGTTGTTGTTCGAGACTGCAGTGGCGTCGTACGCGGAAGGCGCCGCGACGTCCGCCGTGTCGTGGGCGCGCCACTTGAGCCGTGATGGACGCGCCCCTTTCCTTCTTCCTCGCTCGGGTGCCGTGGGTGGCGAACGTCGTACGCGCACAAACACACGCCGCCACGCGTCTTGTGGGCGCGTTTTACGCGGATGCCCGGAATAGCACCCCCGAGTTTCGACGTGCACCCTGCCGTGTATATAGGATGTGTCAAAGTGCCGCGCACTGCTCGCGTGCTCCTGTACGACGCGCACATACGACGTGTGCGCACGCCTATGCATGTGTGTTGCGGTCGGGGTCGCCTAGTGGGCGTGCCCCGCCTGTCGCTGTACTGGGCCGGTATTTTGTAGCGATGCCTTTAATGTCATAATGCCTTTTCGCGCTTATCGCGCTTTGTCAGTGGTCAGAGCGACGGTCCGCTCGCGTTATCAACGTTGATATCGTGAGCAGACCGTCGCTCTGACCACTGACAAAGTGCTATAAGCGCGAAAAGGCATTATTACTTTAAAGGCATCGCTACAAAACAGCGGCCCTAGTCGCGTCGCGGCCTCTGAGACTCTCGTCGAGAAGTCGCGGATCTTGAAGTCCGAGCGCGCGGTATCCCCGATTGCACGTTTCTATCGCTCATTTGGAAATCAGGGAGTCGAAGCACGTGAGACCTATTTATACATAGCGTGCGCAACGGTGCCTCGCGTGTACGCTGAATGAGACTTCGGCGCTTGAAATGCTCGCTGGACTGCATGCCGGCGTCCGCTAACTTACGCCGCCATATTTATAAATCTACGCAATGTATGCTTCGCTATTGCACTGTGCCGCGGTCTTGCCGAGTCATCCGGCAATATTGAAGAGGCCCGAGAGAAGACGCAGTGGTTTGGCGCGGCGCAAACGTGGCCAACGTCGACCGTCGCTTTCTATGCAGTGTGATTGAACATCGCGCTGCGCTTTCGTTGGCTAGCCGCCAGAAGAAGTTAGCAGGCGCGCGCGGCAACAACCACGAGTGTCTCATTTCAGGAATCGCCAGCCGTTTGTGCGCAGGCGCGAGTATACGAGCGGGTGCGAGAGTCAGAACCTGGGTGCATTTGCTCCTTGAATGGCTCACTTTGAGTATATGATATACAGCTGGCGGTATAGTACGCCACAACTTCTATTTGTCTTCGTTCCTTTATGTTGTCCTACGTGCTCGCTTGCGCTCAACCTCAACTCATGCAGGAGTCTGTAAAAAAAGAAAAAGTTATTCGGTTATCCGTGGTCCTTCCGGAAGCAGTGGATGATCGACACGCACCCGCCGGCGCGGCTGTGGTGTTGCGCTGCCGAGCACGAGGCCACGGGTTCGAATCCCAACCGCATTCATGAACTCGGAGCCCATCGCTATGCGGCGTCCCTCATAACCCGTGCTCTGCAGTTTCGTGACGTCAAGCACCAATTGTTTAACTTTTTCATCCACACACGAGGGCGTGCGCCCCGTTCTCCGCCATTCGTCAAATAAGCTGTCCCCTCATTCAGATAGCTAGGAAGCACATGCATACTTAATTGTCTCTTCCTGTGATTTGCGTGTGTGCGACGGTGTCTTGCATCTGATTTTTTTTTATATCGGTGCCTCGTAATTCCATCGTTCCGTTCTGCCTTCGTGTGTCCCGGTGATTGTGTAAGCTGTCTGTCTCTATCTATCTCTCTTGCAGACTGCGTATATAAGTCGCCGTTATTCTTTCGATAGCGAACTGCGTGGGTCAGGGGTATACACGTGGCGCATTCGGCCCCGTTTATCGATGCGCCCGGTAACAGTTCGATTGCCGATGCTGCTGGCGTTTCGGTGACTGCGTTGTTGTTGCCGGCCGCGGCGCACCCGAGCTCATTACCGTCCTACCGCGCGCGCGGGCTGGAAATGATCGAGTGCAGACGCGGTCACGTGGTGTGGCTCTGTCTGCATCATTCTCGTGTGTGCGCGGATGGTCGTGTCCCTTTTTTTTTTTTTTTTTTGCCCCACCGAAAAAAAGGGGGTCTGCAGGTCGATCTGTGGCTGCGCGCATTCTCGCTTTTTGGGGGCTTCGTTTTGTTTCTCGCCGCGCCTATAATCGAAGGCCCTCGATTTACACGTGCGCCCCGTAGCGACGGCGTGTTGCGTTTGGTTTTGGAGATTACGGCGGCCGATCGCGCCTGTTTCTCGTGGGCGATCACGGCTGCTGCTGCTGCTGCTGCATGCTGCGAACGTCTGAAGTGGTAAGGTCTCGGCCGACCTGACGCTATATATAACCACTCGTCCGTTTACTTTCTTTGTATGCTCTGCCGGTGAATTTAAGTTAACTTCTGGGGTTTTGACGTGCCTAAACCACGATATGATTATGAGGGACGCCTTAGCGGGGGACTCCGGATTATTTTCGATCACCTGGGGTTCTTTAACGTAGACCCAAATGCACGGTACGCGGGCGTTTTTTTTTTTTTTTTTTTTTTTTTTTTTCATTTCGCCCCCATCGAAATGCGGCCGCCGCGGACGGGATTCGATCCCGCGCCCTCCGGCTTTGTAGCTTAACGGCGAAGGCACCGTCGTCCCCGTTGAATTGCAAACCTCGCGGTATTAGTTGTTCGCGTGGCCGGAGAGTTGCCGCAAGTCAATAAAAAGAGATTGGTAGATTCTTGCTTGAAATATCTGTGGAAATCGCTAGGTTGTCTATGCGTGGCAGTATAGGCGTTTTCAACGAATCAAGACACCTAATTGGGTTAGTTGGAATGTTTGATTCATAGTTACGATACTTAAGTGACACACAAGGGACAATTTGTTCCTTGTCTTTGCGCTCAAGTATCGTAAGCATGTTTTCAACGAAGTTATTGCCGGTAAGGACCCAGTGCTCACTGTTAGTTTTACAATGTACCATATCCGCGAAGCAGTAAAACGATACAATAACTTTCAAATTTCTTGGTACAGTGCGCGGTTTGAATAACCCCAAGCTGAACTGGGCATTTTCGAACAGAGTACAACTATTAAACAGACGCCTGGTTCCAACTTTCAAGCAAGTTCTGGATGACCTTAGATCACATCTGGTATACGTACCTCAAGTCTGAAATGTTGTGTGTGTTTTGGACTGTGCTTAAGCCAAAACTGAACAAAAATAAAGAGAGGGAGAGACGCCCATATTGCTCTCTGCTCGTGCGCAGTAATAGTTGACGTCACTTTAACGAATATATATTGAAATAGTAAAGTAGATTAATTAGAAAGTCGTTAAAAATGTGAATTTTTTCAGAAGTATTTTTCGGTATTGTTTTTCTGGAATTAGACGCCAAAGATCAGTACATACAGCGCAGCTTTATCGCTGAAAATGAGCTGACCTGAAGGTCTGCTGATTGCAGTGTTGCTACAGCCACTTGCTTATATCACCATGGTGATAATTAAGGAGCTGTAGGCAGCAATGGTGCAGTCTCGCCCATGTTTACGCATGCTTTATTCAAAAATAAATTGCGCTGTGCACAAAATTGCACAAAAACACACACGCACGCACGCACGCACGCACGCACGCACGCACGCACGCACGCACGCACGCACGCACGCACGCACACACACACACACACACACACACACACACACACACACACACACACACACACACACACACACACACACACACACACACACACACACGCACACACACACAAAAAAGAAAAAAATAAGCAAGGCAAAGCTTCTCTTTTTGCACTTTCGCCCCCGAATCGAAGCGTCCGTACTGTAATGATTATGACGTCACTGATTTCAAAGCATTTTCCCACATTAGGGACGGTTTTGTTCAGTAGAAGTTCTTTTATCTCGCTAGGTTCAGTCCTTGTTTGGTTGCTTTAGAATGTTTGGCTGCTGTGCAATTCTGTTAACTGTATAAGAGTTGCGAGCCGACAGTATCCGAATCTTGTGACAGTATCCGAATGTTGTGACGTCATGGTGAGGCAGTCGCGAACTGCACTTTTGCGTCTTCTTCTGCTTACCAAGACTCCGCTCACTGTGACACTGGCGTTTATGAATTTATCGATCGAGCTTAGCTAATTAAAGTTCCTCTTTAGTGTGTTTCTCGCGAGTAGTAAATTTAATTAAAATGTTGTTGGCGGCACTAAGAATTGCCGTATTAATCCGTTGTGACGCGCCAACTTTCACGCTTCCGTGTTTGTGTGGTTGTTTCTTGAGGTGATAGCCTGTGTATTAAGGTGCTTACGAAGTGTCTCGAAAGCTACGTTGGCGCCTTGAAAACCGTCTGTTGAAGCTGGCTTCTCTGCGACAACTTTCTTTAAGAGGCGAAGCCCGCTTTTGAGGGGTTATCTTGGCTTGACAGGCCGTAACCGAGAATGTTACCGTGGCAACCACAACTGTAATGAATGAATGAATGAATCAATCAATCGACTATGATATTCCAGAATTCTTAGACTTGTCTCTTTGGTTATACCATTCCCATATGTGCGGGTAACCGTTCTTATCTGCTATAACTATAAATGCCAGTGGGAACTTGTTAGTCGTCAAATTTGAGGCGCTTGATAGTATGTCTGTCTTTTTGATATACTCGCCTACCACTGTGACGGAGTATTGAACAGTATTGATTGAATATTGAGAATTGTTGCGGTAGAACATTTTGTACTACGCCACGACTTCACCTTGCCCAGAACAGACTGCATTCGGACAGGTCGGTAGTCTCGGAACCTTTGAGATGTAGATTGTCCGACTTTGTGCGGATATTATTGCAGAGGCCACGTGGCTTTGACTTGTAACGTTGTCGTTTTCCGATTTCGGCAGTGCAGCACGGTTCCTTCGTGCTTTATTTTAACAATTTAGCACGAGAAAAAGACAGGCAGGATGTGACTCGCATATAAGTGCCTGTTAGGCGCGCTACTTTTCATGTCAGTTTTATTTTTCAGGTTTGGTACCGTTAAACCCCGTGACATATAGCAAGCGCTACCTAAATATCCGAACTGCGACAAGCGCATCATTCCCTTAACAAAGCGAATAGTTTTCTGGAACAGTTCGACCATGCACTTACACTTAGTCATTGTCGAATATTTCCACTTTTTTTTTTTTTTTTGCGTGCGCGGACGTGAACCAGCCCGTGCCCGTAGTTGTCGTATGATATACCGGGGCACGAAAAAGTCCGCGTTGTCGCCGTCCTTGACGTGCACCGGCAGGTTGAGAGAGGCCGCGGATGAGGGAGGAGGCATAGCGAGCGGCCCCGGACGCGCGTAGCCCCTTTCTCCAACCCTCTGCAGGAGAGAAGAAAGGCCCAACGCACGCTGACAGCCGCGGCTTCGGTGTAACCCCGCTTTTGCTTTGTCTTTCCGTTTCACGTGTGTCGCTTCACCTTTAACTTTTGGAAACTCGGGTCGCGGCCGGGCCAGTTGCCGTTATTGCGGCCGTTGCACTTGTTGGCCGTTCGTTGTGCGATGCTCTCTCTTCAGATGCACGCCGCTTCGATGATTTTTTCCTGCCGCTCGCGGAGCTTTCTTTGCTGGCACGTTTGACCTCTGCGGGTGACTGACTCCGTGAGGTGCCCGACGACGTGGACAGTTGCCGTTCGTCGCTTCCTCCCCGCCTTCAGCTCCCTGTCGTATCTGTTTTTTGCCGCCGTCCCCTGGCTTTTTCTCTCGAGATGCGAGGAACTTGCGCTGATTCCAGCGCTTCTCTCGGCCGTTATCAGATTGCCTTCTTTCGTTCTTTATTTTTCTTCGCATGCGTGATGCTGATAAACAGAAGGAACAACCTTCGCGCGGATCTCGTATGACCAGCCGTCGCCGGTAAAGACCCAGCAAAAATTCCGCGACACGTTTTCCTTCGGCGAGTGCACGTCGGCCTGTCTCATATCGAGCGTATATTTCATGCCGCTGGTTCCATTCCTCAACCGTGTTTATCCCGTCATGCGCGCGCGCTATCGTCAACCCCGATCGGCGTGGCTGGGCGAAAACAGCGCAGTCGTGTCACGAACGAAGCTCCCGACGAACGTACACCAAGACGCTGATAAATGGCGGCGCACGCCATACGCGTCGAGTCTCTCTTATTCTCTGTATATACAGGGTGCTTCATTTTAGCTGCACCAAATTTTAAAAAATTGCCTGTGGCAGATAGCACAATTATAATCCTTGATCTAAACTACTCGATGAGGCGGCCATTACTTCCACGAGAAATCAAAACGCCTAATTGAATTATTAACATAATTACGCTAATTAACATTTTAATTAATTATTTACGGCACATCTTTCAATCTGTGAATTATAGCCGCTGAGTTCGCAAGGCGTATCCACTTGGAACGAATTCTCAGGACGGAACCAGTTTCGAGATATTAATTTTCAAATATCTCGGCAAATTTGAAGGCAGTCACATTTTAACGCACCCACAACTTTCTCATCTTGAAAATTGCACCTAATTCGGGATATCCATTAACAAATTTGTAAAACAGTCTGTTAAATGTTACGCAACTGTTTATCTTCTGCACAGCGTTTTGCAGCCCGGCAAGACGGCGAGTCGCGGGGACGCCCGCCTCGCGACATCGAAATACATGGTCTCCGTGATCGGTGCACTTTACCAGGAAGCTATACCGAGCAAGACGCGCCAAAGCCCGGGAAAAAAACACATATAACGCTTTGCTTTAATTAAAGGAATAGGGCGCCCGAAAGCATGTAATTTGCTACACGGGGGCATATTTACGTACCGCTTGTTTCACTGCGTTATTCCGTCTGAGAACAGAGCCGACACATCTGTAGGGGTAGTGCAGATTTCGCTGTATCAGATGATTCGTAATATCAGTGTTGTACTGCGTGCGAGCTATTCGGCAAGACAGCAGCAGCAGCAGCAGCAGAGGTGCACGGTCAGCAAAGTCCGGGAGAGTTCGCCTAGGAGGCTTCGCTTTGAAAGCTTGCAGACCTTTATAATGTCCAAGAAATCCACAACAGACATTTCCCACACCGCACTGAATATGTTCGCCAATATCCGGGAGGGCTGGCGAAATTAACTTCGCTTTAATACAAATTAAGTTCGAACGTGTTTTTTTCGGTATATACATTGAAGTTAAGTACTTACATACATCTTTGAACGCGCCTGCTAAAGGGATCGCGAAACGATTTCGATGGTTTGCGAGGTTGGGACCGTTGGAGAGCCGTGACCCCTGGCCGGAAATACGGGCGATCGGTCGCGCTCGCAGGTCCGGGCCCATCAGCCCCTGTATAGACGCGCCGGACTGATGGGTCTTTCCAAATTTAAGCCGGGAGGGAGCCCGCCGTGGGGGCCAAAAGAGGAACGAGGGGATCGGACTCAATCGGGGCAGCGTGTCGTTGGGGTGCACCGCGAATGAGGGACGGGAAAACGGGGTTCGCCTCCAATTTGCCGCTCGGCGTGACAGATGGCTTCGAACCGCGCGGTCGCTCGCTGCTGGTCGACGCCATGTGTGGTGGTTGTGTATGCGGCGATGGTGGGTATCGTCAGGGCGCGCGGGCGGCCACACGCCGTGCTGCAAAGCAGGTGCTGAGTGTATATAGGCAAGTTATTAGAGTTTTTCACATCGACGACGACAAACGTGAGAGACGCCGTCAGTGGCTCGGACGAATTAAGTGTCGGACGAAACGCGCCTCGCGGTCGTGTGGCTCTGGTAAATTTTAGTCGTGCGTCTCGTTGAGTCGTACTATATATGTTTCGGTTCGCTGCATGCATCGATATAGTGGGCTCGCGGCATTGGTAAAATGCGCGCCTATTCAACCTCGCGTGTGCACGACGTCTCGCGCCTGCATGCGCGCATGTCTGATAACTGCGTACCGCGATGTTTATATTCTGATAGGGATGGCTCTGTTTCCGGGAAAGGTTGAGGGAAAGGGGAATGATACGGGTCGCGATCGTTGCAGTGCAGTTTGAGTCCTTGTACGAGACCGCTCTCCTTGTGAACGCCAAGGAAGGAGTCGCGCAGGATAATGTTCACGTGTTGTCCATTTCGCTTCCCCCTTTGTCGCTTGAGTCCGCGCTGCCCTTATGCATTCACTGCGTAGCATGATCACCGCTCAGGAAACACGAGGACAGCGATAGAAAAACACGAACCTTTTCAACGTGGTTCGTGTTCCTTTCGCCGAGATCGGTCTTTCTTTATAGCGGTGAGCATGCCGTGAAGTGCATAGCTCCCACGCTAAGTTCTTCTAGCCCGTATAGCACGCGCTGTATAGCACCCAACTACGGCACGTCTTCCTTCGATAGGACTGTTGTGTTTTTCAGAACTTTTCTTGTTCTTTCTGTTGTGCGGCTTCTGTTGCGGTCGTTGGACAGCATCCTAGCCGCGTAAGCAATATACCGCGTCCGGGTGACTCGACCGGGCCATGGCATAATTCACCGGCTGACGGGACGTGGGGAGGGAGCCCCGCCGCCGACGAGGCCTTTGTCCGAACTCCACCGCCGGCCGTGGTCCCCCCACGCGTGTGGGTCCTGGCGCTGCTGGGCACTTTGCGCGATGTTTTTTTTCTTTTACCGCCAACCTGGTATAGCGGGGTTTCCGCAGCCGTTCTTCGTGCGCCGGCGTGGTTGATGTCAAAACGTAAATGAAACGCATGCGTGTGTCGTAGCCCCGAAGTTCGTTTGAAACGTAGTGATCAGTGATTAGGTCTAATAAAAGTTACCTTGCGTGTATGTAACCGAAGTAGACAACTTACATGCGCATTTTCTTTATTCTTTTTTCTTTTGCCACCACATTAATTGGTTATTTTTGTTTCTCACGTCGCATTTCACCCGCTCCACGTTAGATGTTGGGGCTTGAAACTGACGGCGCTGTCCAGCAACGCCTCCTGCCTGGGACCTCCAAAGCGGCCACGTGAACAGGCGCGCTGTCCAGGTCGTCGGTGATGAAACCTCTTTACGAACCGCCGAGAAATAGGCGCCTAATGCTTGCCAAGGGTAGTCGCTTCGCGGTCCATCAGTTGCTCAGATTGGCACATATCTGCGAAGGTCGTCTTTTTTCTTGTTCTTTCTTTGTTTTCAGCCTACTGCAATGCCTCTTCTATATAGCAGTTGCACTTTCCGTAATTGCGGCACTTATTACCACCACGCGTACCTCGCCTCCGTGTACGGGTACGGAGGACGCAGGAAAGTGTCCGCACTTTCGACGTACGTGTCTCGCCACATTCTAAAAAGCCATGCCCAAAACCAGCCGCGATTCACGTATAACTCAGTGGCTATATACAGGTTGTGCCAGCTATGGTGCATCGAGACTTTAAAATATGCAAATCCTGGACAGAACGCGAAGGTAATGTCGTTTGCCGTCGCTTGGAGATACTTAGATTATTTTGTTGCATGCCGCCCAATTCCTTAATTACTCTTACTTAATTTATCAACTTCTCGGATATTATGGTTAGATAACAGAAGCAGTCCCAGCACACTTACCTTGCGATACCCCGGGAATATCCGGTAAATGTCGCGAGCAGTGGCCATTAATGAAAGCATATTGGACGCCGTTTTTGTATAAATAGGTCTGCGAATAAACTCAATTTCCTCGATGCCTTGGCCTGCAATTTGAAACCGAACACTGCAGTTTAGACTCGGCATTGCAAACGTCGCCGTGAATCGTCAGTTTAAGTTTGCCACTCTCAGTTGCCAAGAAATTCGTTTTTTTTTTTTCTTTTTCCAGCGGAACCGCTGGTCCGCATGCTTTTGATAGCGCGTGTACGTGCTCAGCGACGCGGCCCACTCGTGCCATCACAAAGTGCGAGGTCGTTTTGTTTCTTCATTCACGCTTTTGTGACGCGCAGCTGACACAGGATATGTGCGAGGTCCGTGGCGCGTATAGTGACCTCGCCTCGGCCACAAAGTTGGAGCGCGCATCCTCACGGAGAACGCGTCCGTGAGTGCGAGCGGTTTGGCATGTATATATACAATCGTATACGCACCCACCGCGAACGAGGCTGTCGGTTGCCTGCGCGACACTGCGGGGTGTTACAGCGAACCCTCGTGCCGGGTGCAACGAACCGCAGTTGAGGGTCGTTCGTTTGTCGCACCCGGCCGTGGGACGACGCCGATTCCGCCGGCTCAACTGGATCAGCGCCTATTGGAGCGACGCGTCGGACGGGGAACTGTCTGCGCGCCTCGTCCCCTGCGAGACAGTGCAAGGACGCGGCCGCCTGTTTGTTTGTTTGTTTGGACGTGCTTCTCTGTTTATCCCTCGCCCACCTTCTCACGCGTCTGCAGCTTGCGGGGACGCCGATCAAGCGTATAACGGAGCGAAGGGATCTCTCTTGTCCCGCCGCCGGGTCCTTCGTCTGAGCGCCCGAGAACGGGGCTCCGGTGCTCGAGGTGGTGATGAGGGAATCGATCACATGCGTGGCCATGCCGGATGGTGGTTGCCCGAATCGGCTCGAGCATGGCGAAACGTACGCATGCAGGCGGCACGAGAAGAGAACGAAGCGACTTGCTACTCCCGCGGTCCGTCACAAATCAGAAGACGCGGTTTGACCATTCGCTCGTGAGACGCGTGCATAATTACTCCCGTCGCTGTTACCGTCGTGCACCGCGTGACGTCATTTGGGCCTTATAGCTATAGGGCGCCTCGATGCCAACGCGAGAGACGCACTGCTTAAAGCTATAGCGTTCGTGTGTATGGCTGCCGTCCATACATGCGGGGACGCTATCTGCAGTGTGCATACACAGTCAACTTGTAGTTGTATAGTAGTAGAGGTTAAGGAAAAGAGAACAGGGCTCAGCATCTGAGGGGCAGGGAAAGGGGGATAGAGATTAGGAAAAGTGGAAGAAGGGGAGGGAGAGGGTAGTCGTCATCGTCTCGGGCAGGGTGCCCTTACAGTCTCTCAGCCAGCATCGAATCGGCAAGGTAGCAGAGTACGACCTTGAATACCCTGCTGGAACTGCGGCCTGGAAAGAGCAGGTCCGTGCTGGAGGCTGAAAGGCATGCCCATGCGGCGCAGTTGAGCCACCATGGTGGCTCGGTGTTGGTAGAGTGCGGGGCAGAAAGTCAACTTGTCGTCCTGTCATTTGCACAAAGCCGAACTTTCTGTCCTTTCTCTTTGTTTGTCTTGCGCCGTTTTGAATCCTTTTAGTGACAGATTTTCCTGGACTTTTGCATGTCTCATTTTTTGCCCCGCTGTTGGCCATCGGGATCAGCCGATGTTCTGCCCATCCTGCAGTGGCTGCGCAGAATCCCCGAGGCCGTTTATTTTCTTCGTTTAACTTACATACTGTACCAGAAGTCAACAGCTTTGCCCGAGTAGCGGGCGCTGAGCGGTGCCTCTTCAACGCGGAGTGCTCTCCCTGTGTGTAGTCCTCGAGGGTCTCGCGATATCGGACCGTTCTCGCGCTGCCGCTCGAGGGCCTCGCGCGTGCGTACGCAATCAATCAGCATGTATGCGCGGCCGATAAGCGCTGCGCGGCGCGAGTCTTTCGCCGCGCTGACGACGTCGGTGCTTGTACCGGCGGCCAAAGCAACGCTCGAGCGAGCAGACCAACTTCGGTGGTGCCGTGCGGGCATAGTCGACGAAGGAAGCAGAGCGTGACGTCACGAAGGTAGTAGCGACGCCGTCACTTTCGGCGGCAGGCATCGCATGATGTAACACTGTATATAGTTTGATAGTTGGGGACAAGGGTTACGTCGGGTTTAGGCAGGTAGTTCAAACCGCCGAATATTGAACAAGAAGCCGATTGCCGTTCTATTGGTGAGCGCTTTATCTTGCCTTCCGGCAGTGCCGCTTTGTTTACGAGCATGCAGTTTTTGAGACGGACCCGGTTCTAGCATATATATATATATATATATATATATAAGCCTTGTGTCGTGCTCGATCGGCTGTGCTACCTCTCGCTACTTTATCGTGCTAGTCGCGAACGCTGACTTCCCCAAGTGCTTCGTAACATTTGGTGGAGGTGCTGGACCTGTTGCAAACCTGGATCTCCGCAGCCGGACAATCCCTGTCACATCTCCCATGCCTGAGGAGACTCGTCCTACCGATCCACCCCCGGCACCGCCTTCGGTCGTCTGTCCTGGTGCGCCACGCCAACGGGATCCTCCCGTATTCAATGGCACTGACGATCATGACGTAGAGGACTGGCTGTCATCGTACGACCGAGTGAGTACCCACAACAAATGGAATGACGCTGACAAGCTTGGTTACGTACCGTTATGTCCGGGGTCGCCCATCTTTGGTTCCGCAACCACGAGGCTGACTTTTCTACCTGGACAGCATTCAGAACGAAACTTCAAGAAGTATTCGGTCGCCCTGCTGTGCGTAAACTTCGGGCTGAACAACAGCTTCGCTGTCGTGTCCAACAAACGGGCGAAAGCTTTACCTGCTATACATTGAAGATGTAGTTGACATTTGCCGGCGTATCAACCCAGATATGTCCGAAGATGACAAAATTAAGAACATATTGAAAGGCATAGACGATGACGCCTTTCAAATGTTCTTGGCAAAGAATCCGCAGACGGTCAACGACCTCACCTCGCTTTGCCAGAGCTATGAAGAGCTACGCAAACAACGGCTTTCTACGCGCCGAGCTTCCGCTCCGGACGTCGCGCTTTCAGCTCTGGGTGACGGTGTCAGTGCTACTTCTTCCAGTACACATCACGCCGACTGCAGATGACCCTGACCCAGTTGACCCCGAGTATTCAGCAATCCTGAACTACCACAGAGGGAGTCGCTTGCGATATCCCCCACCCCATCGAATACTAAAGACGGAGGATGCCGCTGCCTGGCGTAGGCTCCAGACAGGCACTTACACGAACCTACACATATTACATCGCCTGCACCCCACAGCCTACAGGGACGAATGCCCGTGGTGTGGGGCCACACCAACCCTATACCACATTACGTGGGAGTGCACGCTACACAACATAGAACACCATGACACGAACACCACGAGGGAGCAATGGGAGGCACTGCTGTCCAGCTCGGCCCTCGACGACCAGCTCAAGCTGATCCAGAGAGCAGAGAAGATGGCAAGAGCCAGCGGAGCCCTGGACTAGGGGCCCCGACCATTAGCGATGCCCCATTGGGGCAAGACAAAACTATATTTGAATTAAAGTTTATCTATCTATCTATCTATCTTCCAGTACAGCAATCTTCGACCAAAATCAAGCAATTTGTACGAGAAGAAGTGGCCCGCCAGCTCTCTCTTCTGCCCGCCAGTCAGGTGTCGGAGTCACCCTTGTCTCCTGATCTCCGTCGGGTGATACAAGACCAAGTCGCTAGCGCCGTGCCACTTGCCTCCTACGCCTGTTCCACTTACCTACGCTGCCGCTGTCGCAAATCCAAGGCCTCCGTCTGCATCTATTCAACCCAGACTTACCAGCGCTTTTCCCTCACCTCCGCAAGTAGCTGCAACATATGCGCCTCCAAGCAGCTACTGGCCGCCACAGCAGCCCGTGCGCCCACCTCGCCAATATATCCATCAGTCTCAGCTTGCTGTTCTCAATCCATGGCGCACTCATGACAACCGCCCTATCTGTTATTTTTGCGGCCTGCCTGGGCATGTAGCACGGTTTTGCCGCCGGCGCGGGTGGTATCCTTCGGATTCTCCGAGGGCACCAAGCAACGGTTTCGACTCTGCGTTCCGTTCCGCTTCTGCCACTCACCAATTCGAAGCCTCACCTCCTGCTTCCCGAAGCTTCAATACCCGTCGGTCTCCGTCACCCCGTCGGCGTTCTCTGTCGCCGCTTGTCCGCCGCCCTGAAGCTCTCCGAGAGGAAAACTAAGGAACGCAGTTCCTGAGGCAAGAACTGCGATCTCAACGAACTGCTCAAGACCTAATTTTTTTCCTGCGAACGTCCTTGAAGTTTATGCCGAAGACATTGTTATATATATATATATATATATATAGTGGGGTGAAGTGGCGGTTGCAGAACGTAGCGGCTACGGCAACGTTACTCTCCTGTGTCGCCTGTGGAGATTGGTGCTCGACGCACATATATACAGAGACGGTGTACACTTCCGGACATGCCTGTCGTCTACGCAACACAGCTGCGACCTCAGCAAAAAAAAAAAAAAAAAATCTGGGGCTGCGGCACCAAATGCGTATCTTGTGAACTGGAATCTCGCAGGCAAAAGGAGAAAAGCGGGAAGGCAGCGCGGTAGGGAGGGGGTGCGGCTTCTGTTCTGCGAGCAACTGCGTGCTTGTACTTCGCGCGGCGGCGGGCGGTCGCGCGCACCGTATCTTGAAAGCGATCTGCAACACGGCTCCTACCTTTGTATGCGCTGTGCTTTCGCCGCTCAGTTTCCGTTTTCTTTAAGGGAAGCTTTTGTCGCCTGGATCGGTCGGGTTCTAGCCTCGGCGCGGCTCTAATCACAAGCTGTCGATCACTCAACATAACTAAGGCACAGCAGCTCTCGCGCGAAGGTGCTTCTAATACACGCTTACTTTTGAGCTTTACCCCTTTTATTTCGCGGTTTGAATGCTCACTCGCGCTATATAGCAAAGCGATAAGTAACAACTGCAGTTACGAGTGTGGGACCAAAACAATGCTTCGCTTACGCCGGTTCTTATATAGGGTGTGTGTGTATGGATCTGCACGGTTTCTTTTATTCTTTTTCCTCTTCCATCGCACGCAGCGTGCTCGAAGCTGGTGTGCCGCACTTGCTCGAGCAGGTACAGCTGTTGAATTGCGAATAAGTGCAGTGCACAACGGTTGCATAAATATTCGGCGCATCTGATCAGTGCCCCGCTGCAAAACTGCACTATAGACACTGCAGTTCGTGGGCGACAGCGCTGCTCACCGCCTGCTACACTGTGTGTGCGCTTTGCATCGTCTACGCGCTTCTCGACCCCGTCCCGCGTTGTAGCCGTAGTATACACTGTACGTGCAACGGGGGTGGGGGTTGACGTGGCGGAACAAGGGCGGCGGGGGTCACGCGGTCGGTTGCGCTGCTACATGCGGGGGCGGCATTTGCGCCCATTGTGGGCCAGGGCGTGCGGGTCGACCCTGTGTAGACGGCGCTGAGTAACTGTTCGCATAAACGTGCACTGCTGTTGCTTTGTGTGTATGTGTGTGTGCGTGCGTGTGGCATTTGAGGGTTGTCCATTTATGGCAATGTACACGAGGAAGCCGCGCACAAGAACAGCGTCCAGCTGTTAATTAATCGACAGCTGGTCGCTCCTCTTGTGCGCGGCTTCCTTAAGTACAGACAGCATAGTACTTTCCAAGCCACAGCAATAACACTTGAACGTATCCGGCTGGCCGGATACGTTCAAGTGCTATATAGCTGTGGTTTCTAAATAACTGCCGCCAGCGCGAGAAGAAGAAATTATAACTAAGTTCGGCAGCGTGTTATACACTCCTGTAACACGTGAAGGCGAAAGCCTGCTGCACACGTGGTACGGCGCCGTCTCGCATCGTCGCGTTCCTGCTTTCGCAGTTCGGCTTCTTCGGCTCGTTTTTCGACGCTTAGCTGCGGCTTCGCGCGCTCGTATCAGACTCGCGCCAACGACGTTTCTCTTCGACCTTAAGTGGCATCCTCTCAGCGGAGGATTGAAACGTATCATGTTCTACGTTTTGTATGGGTGATTTCAATGAAAGTATGCACTGTTCGCTTCACTTTGCTGAGCGCTTGTAGCCTCAGCCTTACGGGGTATGAGCCATTGCATTTTTTTTTTTGCTTGCTTACGGTGGTGTGAGCCATTTAGAAGGTCACCTGGTTTTAAATGCGTAAGCATTTGCATGGTTACCCAACGAGAAAACTGTCCGTGCGTCTGTCGGTCCGTCCTTCGCGTAAGACGATCGCTTTCAAGATAGAGCCAGGAGCAATGTTTTCGCCAGCTGTGGAAGAAGACGACGAACGCGCGAGCAGTGGCATTGCAAGAGCGCGTCTCTGTGACCACGTGACGTGTGCAATCAGGCACGCACTAGGTACACCTTTATTAAGCCAGAACTGTGGAGCAGCGGTGGCTTCGTAACGGAACGTCATCAGCGCACCTGGCGCCGCCACCTGCCGTAGTTTGCTCGCCTCATCAGTTGACGCTGCGCCGCCTTCCGCAGCAGTTCGTGTCGCCGCAGCGCTATCGGATTTACCGTACGACCGCAGCCGCTGAGCAGTGCCAGGATTACCAGCAGTGTTGAGTGTGAGCACTCAACACCACGTCGTTACTACGAGATGCTTGCGCATCATTCAGATAACTCCCTGGGGAGATTCTACGTAAATCTTTTTTGTATCACTCGACTAGAAGCCGCGTTTCTGTACGTGGTATGCGTGATTCCAATGAATGTATGCACTGTTCGCTTCACTTTGCTGAGTGCTTGTATCCTCCGAATTACGTGAGGGATGAGCCATTGCATTTTTTTTTTTGCTTAGGGGGGTATAGGCCATTGCTGATGATGCCAATTTTTGTACCACTGGACCGGACGACGTGGTTTTTTTGAAGGCCATCGGGTGTAAGAGCCACTTAAGACTTTCGCCTTAAAAAGCAAATTCACAAGTTACGCAGAAAAAGTGGTATATAGTCAAGACAAGGTTCAGCACTAACTGTAGAGCATATCGCAGTGAAATCGATATGTAAGAAGACTGTTTTATGCACGATGTGGAACATCTTTTCTGCTGCAGGCGTCACGTGCTCGTGACGCCTGCGGCAGAAAGGATGTTCCACATCCGCCGCCTAGGTTTGTGAGTGGTGGCGCTGGCTAACACTCCCACGGTTATAGTTCTAGTTGTAAAACATAAACACCTCGGAAAGTGGATGGGAAAACGGCGCTGCGGTAGCTCAATGATAAGAGCATCGCACGCGTAATGCGAAGACGTGGGATCGTTCCCCACCTGCGGCCAGTTGTTTTTTCATCTATTTTCATTTCCATTAATTTATCATTTCTTTAATTGAATTAGTAAGTACAAGTAATTTCCCCTATGTTGTCCTTGGTGTCATTGTTTGTTGGCTTCTTATGATATGATTAATAAAAATCGGGCCCCTCGGTTCCTTTTCTTACCCTTCAGTGAAGTATTCGGCCGTATATCCTTGGTCACAGGGAGCGAGGTCGCGGAGTGAGCCGGTGAAGAGTGCCACCTATGCGTGCGGCCCCACAATTCCGACGTGACTGCATGTGCCCTACACTCGTGATTAAATCGGATCGGTGAACGATGTCGGTTTCACGTACGAGAAGCAAAGATTGCTTCGGCGGAACACCTCTGAGAATGGCGCCGGATACCGAAATCGGGCTTTCTTGGTACCCGCTTGAAAGTCCACCGGTCACGCACGGGACATGCGGGAAGGCGGAATCCGTGAAACACGTCTACGACTGACGTCTGTGGTTAGCGACGCGCGTGGCAGTGCAAACTCACGCATGGCCTCTGGACTGTACTTGATGCCCGTACACACATCACGAACAGAGTATTTCCTTCATGCGGAACATTCTTTCCATTTCTGCTGCTACACGGTGCTTTATTTTGGCCGACGTCTGCACCCAAGGCCGAACGCACCTATGCAGGTATGACGTGTACAGTCCTCTGGGACACGTTGCGTTCTCGGCCACGCGCTGTGCGATCGGTAGGTGTTCCGTGGTGCGAGCTTCCAAGTTTCGGAGCCACGATCCCTGGGCGGCATGCAGGCTGCACTGGTCTGCTGTATATGTCGGGTCGCAGGACGAATATGCACGCTGCTGCGGCCATGCGCGTGCCACCGACGACTGACATTCGACCACGACGTCCTAGATGAGCGAACCGAAAGCTTCGATCGTCGCTGGCGAACTTGTGACTGGGGTCGTTCGGGCAGAAAACGGATTCTTGCGCGGCGACGACTTGGGCATTTCGTCGCGATGCGCTAGATGGGGAGATGAGGGGCAGTGATCAAGGGGGGTGTTACGTTGCGAAGGCGCCTTCTGCGGTGTTGCCAGGTTACATGTGGAGCTGCCAGGCGGGACCCTGTAGACAGGCGCTGTGTGACCGTGAGAGCGGGCTGCAAACTGCAACCCACGCGAGCATTTTCCGTGGCTCGGCCAACCTCGTGCCTGGCATTCGCGGTGACGGAGCGCGACGTCTATTGCGAATTCTCGTGTCGCGTGTAGGGACACCGGGTCAGGCTGTCGCTGCCGCAGAATTGCGCCACGGGGCCAGCAGGCGCTCTGCACCTCGCGTGCAAACGGTGTCCTCGGCGACGTCGTCACGAGAGCCTGGAAGGCGGCGCTGTCCCACCACGCGACAATGGCGGCGTCGGGGCCGTCGCCAATGCATTCCTCTCGGTGGCAAACCGCGGACGCGTTTGCCCGTGTGTGTGCGCGCACCCCGTCGTCTCTTGGCCCGATTCCGCGGAAAAAATCTGCGCTCCGTGGCAGCTGGTGTTTCGCTGCCGCTCGCGTCTCGCGCGGGGACGCCGATTTACGAGCCGCTCGTTGTCCGAGGCGGCGCGCCCTGCGAAGTCCCCACAACCGCGCCAGTGTCTTTCCCGCAACGCGGACTCTCGGTCTTCGGCGAGGTCGCCCTCGGTGCGGATGTCCTCGACCACCCCGCGTTCGAGTCCCACCGCCTTCGGGCCTCACGGTGCCCCTAGCAGCAGCAGACACGCACCGGTCGAGTAGGCGCGCGCCGCCTCCGCGCAAATGGATGCGCCCCCGCCTCTCGTGCTGCGGCGCGGCCGACTTGGCTCGTCCGCGAAGCATCACGCCCGCGCCGGCGATGCCGAGGCGTACCACCACCTCGCCGTGCGTGGGAATGGCGACGCGCCCTCGTCGTACACCTCGCCGCGGCGTCGTCGCTCGTCCACTCTGTCTCCGGAGGAGGAGGACGTTCTGCGGCTGCGGTCGGTGTCCCTGCCCGCCTGGTCGCCGCTGTGCGCGCAGCAGCGGAAGAAGAGTCGCGCCTCCAGCGTCGACTCCCGCCGCAACGCTGCGCGAGCATCCGCCGCCGCTTCCCGCTGCTCCCAGGAGGCCGTGCTCGCGGCAGCCGCAGCCGGCATGGCTGCCGCCAGGGCCGCCGGCAGGACGCCCTACGTGCCCGTCGGACACGAACAGGTGCGGTCTCTCTCGCTCGCGGCGTTTCCGTCTCCCGGTGGTGACACTACGTATGCACAAACACGTATGATGCGAGTGGCCCATCTCCCAAAGTTTTTAGTGGCAACTCGACGCGTTGCATGAGTGTTGGCTTACGTGGGTACCGCGTGTTTTGTGCGTCTCTCGGCGGTGTACATTATACATTTTGCTAGAAGTATTGCGTGTTATAGACTTCCCATAGAGTGCTCCCCCCCATCCCCCCTGCTTTCCTTTTGCGCCGTGTGCGAATAACCGGCGCCTCGGTTCATAGTTTGCGACGCACTTGTGTTTGCACGTGAGGCAATCTTCTGTCCACAGCCAAAGCGCGAAATCTAGTTCTCCCGCGCACGTCTGCTGGCTCGCAGAAACTGGTCGCATACAGACGACGACCGCGCGGACTTCCAAGAACGAGCAACTCTGCCCGCCAGCTGCAGAGAAGCAGGCGAAAAGTTATTCGCGACGGCTCGCTAGAGGTCGTTGCTATATAGAAGGCGCACACTATATATACCGCGTGTCCCAGCTAACGTTAGCCAAGTTGTTCACCGAAGCAAAATATAAAAGAAAACGAAAAAAGAAAGAAAAACACGGTGCGCGATACAACTATAAATCCCTACAGTATTCGGTTGTCAGATCACCGACGACCGAACACCTTAGGTTTTAAGATTGTATCTTGCACTGTGTTTTTTAAACATTTTTTCTTCTATTTGTTTTTCGGTGAACAGATTGGTTAACGTTAGCTCTGACACACGGCGTACGCGTCGAAAGAAGTTGCGTTATCAGGAACTGGCCAAGAGTTTCCAGAGGTTCGTCGGTGTTTGATTTCGCTACGGGAATTAAGTGGCCCTATCCCAGATACAGTGTAATCAAAATTGAACATATATCCATGGAGGCTACCTGTAATCAACGGACTTTGACGGCTGATCCTTACAACAGCGCACGATACATGTGACCTCGGGGGCGTTTTAGTGTGGATTGTAAGCGATCCTAGTGTCAGTGCAATCCTGGTAATCCCGATGAATGCTACCTCGTTACAATCGCTCACGTGTAGCGCGTGGACTCATTTGCCTCTATTCCTCCTGGTCTGGCATCTGTGTCTCGATGAGCAGACGGCGCGCGATAAGAGCGTCCGAGCGAGCTGTAACGCGCGTAGTAGTAAATCACAGTTGCACGTATCGCTTGTTTCCTTGCATCGAGTTCAACAGAAATGACTTAAAAAAGCTTCCCTTAATGTAGGTTCCAGCAAGTGCATTGGAAGTGTGGTAATTTTTATCTATGTTGTTCGTGTATCGTTTTCGTTTTGAGGAATAGAAAAAACAATGTTATATGAGTCCAGTGAACAAGCGGCGTAGGGAGCAGCTGCTGTCTTTATAGAAGTCAGAAGTTTGTGTAGCAATAGCTCGTTGTGTCGTCAGTAATAATTCTCAGTATTAAAGAATTGTTGTTCGCCAACTTTAGATATTTTTGGTGAATATTATCAGGCTGTTAAAGACACCGCGCTACATAAGAGCATCCCGTTTCACATACGGGGTGTTCTTTCTTATTTCTTATTATTTTTTTAAGACCGTACTGAAATTTAAAATTTCGCCTGTGGCAGATAGTGATAAATTGTAGTGATTGAGCTGGATTACCCGAAGCGGCCAACGTTACTTGCACGAGAAGTGCATAACCGACCGATTAACCAAGAGTCACTAACTTTTTCATTAATTATTTTATGACACACATTGCAATTGACATATTACATAGCCGGCGCGAGCTTGCTATCCACTTGTAACGAATTCTTAGGATCACGCGGGTTTCGAGATATGCGCCGTGAAACTTGTGGTAAAAATGCGCTATTGTTGCAATTGCTTTTTTATCAATCCGCCGTATATGTTTTATCCATTGAAGCACGAAAGTAACTGGAACGGGCATGTATTTCGACGCGCACTTTGGGAATTAATACCTCGACACTGGTGCGAGAAAATTCGTTCCAAGTGCATACGCCTGGCGAATTAACTGACCGGCCGGAATTATGAATTTCGATTTCTCGTGCTAGTGATGTTTTGATTAATCGAGCTGAATGACTAGAATTATGCTATCTGCCACAGCCTATTCTAAATATTCTGTATGAAAAAAGAAAGTACCCTGTATATAGTTATTTCGGCACGAACAGCCCAGAATTCCTTGTGGGTTTTATGATGTCACGCCGCCCTTACGCCGGGATCGGCTATTCGATGAGGTTGATGACGCGTAACCGGAGGAAGGGAATTTTCGCATTGCCGGGTCTTTGGGATACCATTGAGGATATGCATCTGAAATTAAGTTGGAAGCTCGGACGCCTTGCATTGTAAGCAGTCTCGAATATTGGTCGATTGCTTTGGAAAGGAAGACGGCCCAGCTTTTTTCACTTTGACCTGGAAAAAGTAATTGAAAAAAAGAAAAAGCGATCGAGTACGGGCCACCTACACTGCACCGGCTTTAGCGAATCAGTGGGCGACGTGCGGACGGCATCGCCCCTCCGTTCACTCCGCCGTCAGGTGCTTTCGTGTGAGTCGCGTGCCGAGCACGCCGAGAAAAACACGTTCCTTGCGCGAAGGACATCGAATTTCCCGTCCCGCCGTGGTTTCGGTGTGGGTTGCTTTTTTTGTAAAAAGTTCGTCGCGACCCTTTCACTGTTGACCACAGCTTGGTCAACGCTATATTGTATGCGTAACGGCGATGGTATAGAATGCACGTCGACGTAACTCCCACGTGTGACGTCTCTTGGAGCAGTTCAGCAACAAGTGCTTCGAGTCGTTCTTTTTGTTTCTCTCTCTCTCTCTCTCTTTTTTTTTTTTTCAAGTTTCGCAGAGACATGCAGCGTGTGTCGTACGTGGAAACGATGAAAACAACGTGGGAGATATTATTAAACACAGAGCCGACTCTTGCTGTCCAGTTACGCGGCGTGACGTATACACGCGTGACGCAAACTGTGACGCAGCTGGGACGCATGTAAATGTGAATATTTTGTTGCGTCGCCTCTCGTCACGGCGACGTGCGAGAAAATGTGCAGCCGCTTTGTGCGCGAGGAGCTTCGATCATTGCGGCGACGCCTCGCTCTCTCTTGACTTGTTCTTTTTGCGCGTCGACGTTGTCTGCTCGGTGTCAGGGCACCCGCTGACCTCCCGTGGCCTCGTTGAGCGCGATCGATCACGCTGCGGCGTGCCCAGATTTGGACCCCTCGGTGCACCTCGCGAGGTGGTCTTGCTCCGCACGGATGTCCGAACAACGCAGTTCCTCATCGAGGAGAACCGAAACAACTGGTTCGCCGTCATTTCCGGCTTTACACCACTTCCACGAAACAAAACAGATATGTTGAGTTATTAGTTTGGTGATTGCTTAGTAATCGGTTTGTTGAACTTTCCACAACTGAAACTTCGCTCCAGCCTTATCAAAAAGCAACTATATGGACCTTGCGTTTAATTTCCTGCGCTTAAATACCAGCATGTTGAGCCGCTCATATATGCTAGATTGTTGGGCATTACAGACATGTGGTCTCCAGCCGGGTCATCGTGGAACCAGGCAAAGCTTGTTGAACGGCACCGACGACATCGGCTCGATGCGGCCACTTTGTGTACTTCGTGGACTGGATGGGGCGAGCGCTGCTATATATGACGTTTGGTTTTGCGTTCGCACGATATTGCGAGTATTGCGAATAAAGACCCCCCTCTCATCCCAAAACAAATTTCTGCATGTGTAACATGAATGCCGCCTACCCATGCAGCTTGCCGCCTGCCCTAACGCGAAATATGAGCGCAGCTCTATACGTGTTTTCATTTTGGGCTATATTGGCTGGCGTGAACAATCTCTCTCGTGCGGCACGTTGCAAACGGAGCGAAGTGTGGCGCGACTGCCTGACTAATCGGGAGATCGCGAGAGGCAGCGCGTGGATGGCGCGTGGGTGCGATTCGCAGCAGCCGCCGCAGACAGACCTCCGCTCATGCAGCGCAAATTTGATTCCATATACAGACGACATGCGCTACTGTGGCGCAATCTCGTAGCCATCGTCGCCGCAGAGCGCATCTTGCGCGGCACTACGCTTTTTATCTCACGCTTTCGCCATATCCTCCGCTTTCCGCCTCATGGTTCCGCTGCACCCTCCTCCTCGCGCTCTCTTCGCTATCGCCGTCTTTCATCTCCCGCTGCATTCCGCGTTCATCAACCGCTGGGCTTGTTCGCTCGGTTACGAGGGACAACGCCTACACCCAAGATAATGAAATAAGAGTTATACACACTCTGTATTCTGTGGTCGGCTTAGAGTTGGTGATGACAGGCAGGGACATGGAAATATCTATGTTACCCGGTGATCTTGCGGGAGGAGTTCGGGGCAGGTGAGGATACTGGAAGGAGTTTGAAAAGAAACAGCAGGTGACTTTAGGTCTGCGTGATTACTTCGGCGGCGAAGTAAGGGCAATGTCAATAATCCAACAGTGCTAGAAGAAAGTCCAGTATCCGTGTTAGCAAAGCGGTTATGATATCTGTTTAGAAACTCTTTCTGGACCCGATCTATAATGTTACTGTTGGAGCTATAGAAAACCATAGTAATAATAATAATAACAATAATAAATTATTACAACCGTGTTATCTCCACACTTTCTCTTGAGCCTAAATTCTTCCCAGCTCCACTCGTCTGCTTTCTTCTCACAGTTTCTCCCTCCTTCCGTATCATGTCACCTCATGGCATGTGCACGCCTAGCCATCGGCTGTTGTTCAAGCACATTCATAGTGTCACCTGTTGTGTATGTGAGTACTCGGGTCTCTCAATTTTGTATTATTGCTGAATTATGACTCACTATGTGCAGGTTTATCATGTTGTTCCCGTTTCGTTGTATTTCTTATCCTATAATATTTGGTCGTAGTTGCTCCACCCTTTTTTTTTTCTTTCCGGGCCTCAGTGCTCAGACCTCCGGTTGTTCCCGGGCACGTAACATGAATATACTGTAGATAGATATATAGATAGATAGAATATAGAGTTCAAGTCGAGGAGCGTTTATGAATACCGGGGGTATACTCTCTCAGCAGTCATGTGATGGCGTCGGCAAACGTGGTGCACGTTCCGGCATGTGTAAATGGCTGCGTAAGACGCTGGGCCGCTCCCCCTTACTAGAGAGTACTGCACGTTTCTAACGCGTTTGTGCTAGCGTCCCCTTAAGCGGGAGATCCGATGATTCCCTCCGGAGCTTCGCCCACTCATCATCATTCACCCCGTGGATATGCTGTGATTTTTTTTCCTTTCCGGGCCTCAGTGCTCAAACCTCCGGTTGTTCCCGGGCACGTAAAATGAATATACAGTAGATAGATAGATAGATAGATAGATAGATAGATAGATAGATAGATAGATAGATAGATAGATAGATAGATAGATAGATAGATAGATAGATAGATAGATAGATAGATAGATAGATAGATAGATAGATAGATAGATAGATAGATAGATAGATAGTGTTGTCACGTGTCGTGTACGTCCTTTCCGTCGTGCGTTCTTGTTGCTCGATAGCGCGTTTCAGTTCGACATGTCATGCGTGTGAACGCATCTAGGAGTAGGCACACTTTTTATGTCGTGACGGAAGTTTCGGGGAAGCGGGCCGGAACTGTAAGAATCAAATACTTTCGCCCAGCATAAACACCCCGCACATGAATTCACGGATGCAACTTCGTTGACGCTACGGTAAAATGCAAAACGCGGCCGTTATATTAGCGGAATGAGTGCCTATAGGCCCCGAAATACTCGAGGTTTTATTTTCTCGAATGATCATTACTTTTTTTGCAGTTTCCGCATTCCGCAAACGTCTGTCGACAGGCGTGCGATGTGTGTCCCGTGCTGCGAGCTTATTCCCCACGTGTGTTTCAGGTCCCCGCAGTCGGCGCCATGGGCCGGACGGGCTACACGTGCGTCCGCCGCACGCTCTGCTGCTACAACCTGCTCTTCTGGGTGAGCTGTACACTCCTCCTATACGACACTCTTAAATGTGGCGCTATATACCTCTGGTCGTCTCGGATGAACGATCGAGGTTGCTGATCGAGCGGCGCGAAACGTTCTCCCGGCTTGGCAGCTGCTCGCGGACTACTTTCTGTGGCAACGAAGGGAGAGCTTCTGCACTTTTACTGCGCCAAGCAGTCCGGCATAGCTTGACTGCGCTTTTTGTTTCTTAGAACAGAAGCTGAATCGGCGTATATCTTCCATAGGTGTGGCGGTTTCGCACTTTCCCAAAGGCGGATGAGAAGAGCAGTAAATTGAACACTCGGCGTTGGATTTGCACCTGATTTTGCGTTGTAAACAAGATGCTTAAGTTTTTTTCTTTCGTGGCTTAAACTAACGCGGATGGGAATGTGGGGCTATTTTAGCAGCTTTCCTGCTTGCGTACTTTCATTGCCACAGAAAGTTATTTGCGCATGTCTTTTTTTTTTTAATAGTAATGCCTCTTCTCCTCTCCTGCACAGCCCTCTCTATACGTATACCCGCTCCTCTCCGGTAAGAGCGGTAATAATGATAAATAAAGGCGAGAAAAACATTACGGCAGAACTCGTCTCACGATTACTTTCGACAGTAATGCGAACGGCAATCGAGAACTGTTGCGACAGACCATATTCCTGAAGTAGCGTTTATTTAAGAACACGGTGCATATAGCGATAATTCTGAGGCTTTCGTCGCATCGGCTATGTGCCTCGTACTCCGTTATCATACCACTTTGCTATGGCACTCGCTTGCCAAGGTCGCCTATGAGTCATGGACACAGGACGACTGTATGACTCCGACGCAGTAATGATGGAATGACCAAGAAGGAGTGATATCGATCGAATGACAGAGGGCGTATAACGACGACGGCACGACGACCGTGAGATGTCGATTGTGAAATTATACTCCAGCCAGTCATGCGACACCTAGCGGCGAGCGCCGGAAACTTCGTACGGAGGTCGAAGCGTCGGAGCAGACGCTCCGTCCGTAGCCTTCGCACTGCGAGCGGGTGCGCGCCACCATCAACGAAACTCAGCACAGCCGTGGAATTATGCTGCGTTTTGCAGTTTCGCGTTGTCGAAGAGCCACATGGATTGCGAATCTTATCATAAGCTGGCGACAACGGCAATTGTTATGTGCTCAACATCTTGCTTGAGAAAGTTTTCATTTTTTTTTTGTGTGTGTGTGTGTGTGTGTGTGAAGAGAACGCGATACTGTTGCTTGTACTATGTACGCAGTAAAGCGCTACAGCGAACATCAGGAAGTTCGCGTTGAGGTTGTGACTGCCATCGTGATAACGTTCAGCGTATGCGTGCTGCAACAAGCAGTTTCATGTGATAGCCGGCGTGGTAATGCAGTTCATGATGCGGATGTCGCCGCGGTACTCAAGCTTTCCTTCGTTAAAGCTGTTATATCGGATACATGCGGCGCACAACGTGGAACTACCGAGTATGGTACATCAGCGAAAATCGATCATTACATCGGAGTTTCAGATACTCCCGGGTAACGTCGGTAAATCGTTCTATGTAAGCACAACATGTACGCGCCAGCATGCAAAATAACTATGGGGTGGCATAGCGGTACGCCTTCCTTGCGACCTGGACACGTTACCCGTGTAACTAGTGCAAATTAGTAGGCGCTCATTTGAAAATACGCAATTATCAAAGCAATTGTATCTCTTATCGGTGTCTGAAGGAAATTGGCAGTTCAGAGGCGAACGCAGTTCTGGCCACTTAAAGTGCAGGATACGTAAATTATAGAATAACATGAAAATTAATTAGATTCATAATGCAGTAGCTTAGTTAACATTAATTTACACAGAAACATTTGTTTTATTTCATTAGTTTACACAGCAACCATAAGCGACATGTTCGTAGACAGCGGGGAGTAATAAATCATGGTCAGGCCACGCAGCACAAGCCATACAAGTACATGGTGTGCAAATGTGTTTTTATTGTAGTAAGCAGATCTTTCGGTTTCTTATTTATCGTATTGTTCTCTACTAGAGAAACAATGCGCCAACTACTGGAATAACTACAGCTAAGCGAAGCAACAGTCACGTTGCGCAAATCTTGAATGTAATATAGATAACTGGAACGCAAATGTAGCGAGAAAGGTTCGCCACAGATTCGTAGTGCATGCTCGCGATAAAGTGCAAAGCTTGATTTTAGGTTCGCTTGCTCTCTGGACTGAAAAGAGCGTGCAGAGTTTGCGCCTTCGCCGAAAGGAAATATGTTAAGGCAACAACAATGAGAAAGTGCGCGCCCGCCGCGCATTTAATCCGCATGTACAGCGGCAACATCGAGCAAGTCGGTGCGCTGCTGCGGGCCATGTTAAACGTACCAAACTGAGCAGGTTGTAATATTTCGGCAATCCTGGCGAGGCCAGCGTGACGTATCTAACTTCGCCGGCCGCTGTCTCGCACGCTCGAAACGCCGGACTATCTATCCGCGCCTTAACAGTGACTCAAAGCAGCAGAAACGTGCTTGTACTTTTCCGACCATCCAACAGTGCACGAGTACTTCGGTTCCACGACCAATGGGTTCAAGAATACATTGGTGATTTTCATCAGAATCTCGCGCGGGTCCGCTGTCACGCCTGCAGATGTTTGCACACACCGTGCGACCACTTCAGCCTCATTACCCACTGTGCCTCTCTCAGATCGGCTAAAATGATTTGGTCGGCGTAAGCTACTCGCTTTCCTTCCACAAAACAGCTGCAAATCCGGCATCACACTGCACGAAAATCATCAAACTACAGTGTACTGTACATCAAACACAGCGGTTTCGGCGACGCAGGGACCTCCGTATAACCGCCATGTTGCACAGTGTAGCCAGACGCGGCGAGTTTTCGCAGCGCCCCCTGCAGTTCATTTGAGTTGCGAATAATGCCGACAACCTGACGACGACGTTATGACGACAACGGGAATGACGTCGATGCCACGACCAAGACGGCATATACCGACGACGGTGTGCCAACGATTGCATGATAGCAGCTGTGTGAAGACGATGCAGTGACGACGATGGCATGACAACTGATACAAAGGATGCCTCGTTGCCCGAGAAGTTTCCATACCAGCGCGCCATAACGTCATACATTTTTACGCTGTCTGCTGGGGCCTAGTTCCCCGTTTATCGATAAAGATGCACTTGCCTATACTCTGTGCAAGCTATAGTGTGTCCTAAAGACGCCAAATGCTCATCATGGCAAGTTTCGGGAACTTTTACTGAGCCATCGTGGCCCGAAAATAGTGGGGGGGGGGGGGGGGGGGGGTAGCGAAAGAGAACATTTGAAATTCGTGACGTCACACTGACGTTCCGGTGTTGAGGTCTCGGTGCGAAAAAAGAAATGGAACTTCTGATGTCACTTTTTCTGCTAATAATCAACCGATTCTGGCAAAATTAAGGAAAATAGAGTTTTCAAAGCATATTTTATCAGCCTAAGCTTATTTATTGTTTCTCTTCGGTGCCCCTTTGATTATAGCGTGATCATTTTGACGTTGTGGGTTGACCACGGTGAGACGGAGGCCCAACGTCTGGGTGAACGATTAACGGATCGAAGCTTCAACTTCAAGACGTCGCTCTAGAAGTTCAAAAGTTCATGCTGTATACAGCCCTGACAGCGCCCATCATTAGAGGCGTCCATATTAACTGAGAACTAAGGGAAGCAAGGCACTTCTGTAGAGACTTTTCCTGCTAGATTGAAACCGAAAATCACGCCAAATTCAAAGAGGTCCTCACTGAAAAAACAATCTGGGCGTATTGCTTTTGTCGATTACAGGTAACACCTACTAGCGAGATTTTTTTTCCCTTGCTCTAGACCTAAAACGAAACTATAGGATAGCGTGCTTGCTTCGACGCCGAGACCTGAAAGTACAGTGTAGCCGTTGAGCAACGCTGCGTGAATTTGCCAATCTCTAAGCTTACCTGCATTCTCGCAGTCGTAAAACAAAGGGTTAGTCGATATCTCTTTTGAGTGCCGCACCAAACGCATACGTGGGAAGATTCAGGCGAGGTGTCTGGCTCGCCTTTCGAAGCCAGCATTGTGCTAAATTTAGGTGAATGTCAACGTTGCCAGTATTATTCTTCCCAGTACATCAGTAAATGTAGTTAGACCTGTACCTCAGGCGTGACAAGCGGCGATTGAAGCCTTCTGCTCAAAGGAACGAGTCTGACTATCTTGGGTTTCTGGAGTATACAGGGTGTTTCAGCGAACGCTTTCAAAATTTATTTAAGGTTGCCTGTGGCAGATAGCCCAATTCTAGTCAATGAAGTGACTCGAAGAGGCGGACATTACTTGCACAAAAAATTGCAATGCATCATCGAATAATTAAGTTTTTAACTAATTACCTGATGGCCCATATTGCAATTTCTTGTGCAAGTAATGTCCGCCTCTTCGAGCAGACGAGCTCATGAACTAGAATTGTGCTGTCTGCCACAGGCAACCTTTAAGAATTTTTGAAAGTGTTCGCCGAAGCACCCTGTATGTGCCACTGAGTGTGCGGCAAGCGAGGCACTATCCTCAGCGTTCGCAGACACCACCGGCGCGCCACGCTTGTCGTCTCGGAGGCCACGCGCGGACTTCGCGGCAGTGCCGCTAGATGGCGCGAGAGAGGAACCCGGTTGCTGCATGACGCGTTTTTCGGCGTTCGCACGCACCGGCGCGCCACGCATTTCGGATGCCACGCTAGATGGCGCCGAGTGTTCTTAGGGAAGCACGAAAGGGGAGTCCCACTGAAGTACACACCTCATACATGCCTCGTTCGACCGTGGTAATGCATTGTGTCGCTGTATAGATTCAGTGCTAACGCATTACCATCGACAGTCATCGTGAGATGGGTTCTACCGCATTTTTTTTTCTTCTGGGCGCCCACATACCTCCAGTTCGCATCGATTCGCATGATAGCAGAATGCAGTGCCGAAGCTACATTCGTGAGCTATGCACACGCTGCGGTGTCGCCATTGTACAGCGCGGAGGCAAAGCGAGGACGTAGGCATGGCCAAGCGCTGGTTCGAAGTGAGGTTTTGTTATTCAATGCGGAGAGACTCATACAGCGGGGTGGAATGGGAAAAAAGACCCATACGCTAACGACGATTGAAGCAATATTAAGCGGAGACAAGTGAGTATCAGAAACAACGGCAAAAAACTATAAGAGCAAGAGACAAATGCATATCGCGTCACAATCGCCGTCGTCGCAATCTCCGTCCGTACGTGTGGCTGGCCAGAAACTCGAGCTGTTGTCCATGTGAACGTCCTCGCGCTGCCTCCGCGCTGTAATCTCACGATTATGGATCACCAACTATAAGTAGCCCAAACGGTCACCTTGCTAAGTTGCGGTGCCTTAGGAGAGTAGAGCGTGTTCGTTGTTGCGGTCACGATGCAACACTTCTGCCAGAAAGGCGTCACACCAGCGAGAGAAGACGTGCGAGAAAGTGGAACAAAACGCAGCTTGTACCGAAATTGCCAGACTTCTCCATTTGAAAATCGGGAATTGATTATTGCATGGCTTAAAACGGCGTTTTAGGTGCACTAATGGCACGTGATCGTGGCGCTCTTGTTTTTCATGGCGGGTCTGAGACGAGACACATCTCCTCGGCGGGATGCACGGGTACTGTTGTGTCTATTTCACGGTGGTCTATGTAGATGAGCCGATCGACCGACCAGGTGATTCAATTGTGACGGAACGTTTTTTCTTTTTTACCTTTTGGCTGGCATCCACATACTCAATGCAGCACCTGCGCTGCGCTCGGCAATGACTAAAGACGCTCGAGCGGAACAACGAAGGGAAGGTTTCGGGACACTCAATGCGAGTAGCAACACCTACACCAGCCACAGAAATTGCAGGTGCCCCCCCCCCCCCCCCCTTTTTTTTTTTTTTTTTGCTTGTGAACGGGGCGCTACGCCTACCACGCAGTAATTGAAACGGCTTATAGTTTACCCATTTTTCGTGCGTCGGCGCTGCCATATACAGTCTCGGATAGAGTAGCATCGACAGTAACTCTAGTTTTTGGATAGAGTTACTCATATTATAGTTGAGCGCGATAGTGCGTGTGACGTAGTCGCCCGGCCATCGTCACAGAGCTGTTTCCGCGCCCAAAAAAACGGGCCGGACCGCAATGCGCGTCAGTTTTGCGCACCTGCTGGTTGTAGAACGATTCATGCGGAAGTTCGCTGTGCACGGCAGTTGGGTGTGCGACACCGTTCTGAGCGTGTGATATGTTCATCGCCGTTGAGCGAGCGTTGCTCGAGCCCCTTTGTGCGCACGCTGTCAAAAGTGCCGAAGCCGTACTGCGAATTATATGGTAGTATATACCACGACTGCGGTTCGAAGCGCAGACCCGGTGGGGAGGTATCTCTTGTCGGGGCCCTGCAGTGTGTCCGGTCGCGTGCGTGACGGCTTCAATCTTTTGACAAGTGCCGGCTCGTTCCTATTCCCATGAAAGGCGTCGTGTACATACGGTAAAACCCAATTCCGGACGGAAGCTCGAAACGCACTTTGAGCTGATGATAGACGCGAGGTCCCAGATATATGGTACGCGAGATTCGAAGCGCCAGCATGGACTTTATCCAATATACATGCGGATACATCACGCAGATACTGGGCTGCGGCGTGACCGGCGTGGGCGTGTGGCTGCACGTGGCGTACGGCGGCTACTCGACGCTGCTCCCCACGCACCGGGTGCTGAGCGCCGACGGGCTCTGCCTCAGCGCGGGCGCCATCACCTTCCTCGTGGCCTTCCTCGGATGCTGCGGGGCCTGGTTCCAAAGCCGGTGCATGCTGGCCACGGTGAGTGATTTGATTGCTTGGCTGCGTGTATGCCTCCTTATACGTGCTTTGACGGACGGGGGAGGGGCGGGTGTATATATAGCGCGTTGTGTCTGTGGGGAAAAAAAAAAAAAAAAGATGACTCGCGGTCGCCGAGGTTAGTCTAGAGCTGTGCGAATGTTCGAAACTTTCGAATAGCCAATTGTGTGGTGTGCTATTCGATTCGGTCTTCGAATCGAATAGTCACTCTTCGTAAATGCGAATATTTTTCCAATACTTTTCGAATATTTCAAAACGTCGACTGCGCCCAACTAAACAATAAAATTGGAGCAAAAATACGGTGAATTTTCACCCCCGCAGGTATATCGTAGACATAAAATGTATGAACTTGGGTAGTGGAGCAGACTTTACGTCACGTGGGTAGCCATACACTTTACAGGCTGCATACAGCGATCATTCGCACTCTCTGAAGAACTCTGCGCATGCAAAGAAACCGCTTGCTCGGTTTTAATGCTGCATTTGCGCTTTTAATCAACAATGCTTCATAACGTACTATGTAATGACAGCAAATTGCTGACTTTAAGAATACTAGGACGTGAACGTCATTTTATATTAACTGTGATAATAGCTGCTCATTATTCGAAAACTATTCGAGAACTATTAGATATTCGATTCGCTTGTGGCACTATTCGATTCCTATTCTATTCGGTCTCAAGAATCACTATTCACACACCGCTAGAGATGGCACCTAAGTATCGCTCAGCGAGTGGCAGGCAGCGTCCAGCTACACGACCCAGCCTGTTGACCAGGCCACAGCTAGCCCAGGTAGCACAAACCCATCTAGAAGACGTCTACATTTGGGCTTGTTCAAGCCAAAAGGTTGTCTACTATCCGGCTTCTACAAGCCGAGTAGTAGCCTTAGAACTCCACAAGCACTCCTGAAGCCAAGCTAATGCTCCCTCCGTATTCGTCTTGGGGAAGTCTTGGCAAGCTGTTCGTTAGACTATCTGTAGAACTTTCGTACAAAGGATTATTTTGATTGCCGGAGAAATTATGCAATCCACCTTGCAAAAAAAAAAGGTTAAATAATGCATATGTTAACCATGCACTAATGCAGATCGCTGGTCCTGATATGCTTTTCTTCTAACCAGTCTTGTGATTCAGGATTTCTAACCAATGTAGATATATTGAATGTGACTGGCTTTACCTTCAAAACTAAAACACACCAAAGCTACTAAGCTGAAAAAGTTCAGTATAATAGTCTAAATGCATGCTTTTGCAAAGGCATAAATATTAAAAGGAGCCACATAGATTTCACAGTTTGTAATAAAATCTGTGAAGGTATAATGTTGAGAGGCCGTGTGCGACATGCAATTTCTACAGTGCTGTTCACTTGCAAAGTGTATTAATGTTCTTGCGAGTCTATTCACTTCGGAAGAATGTTATTTCAGTGCATAAATGACATTGTTGGCATATGTATGTATACATGTTTGCATGTCACAGATGGGCTCTCACTATTATACCTTGACAGATTTCATTACCAAACTATGGAATCTATGCAGCCTTTAATATTTATGCCTTTGGAAAAGCATGCATTTAGCACATAATACTGAACTTTTTTCAGCTTAGTAGCTTTGCGTGTTTTTATTTTGAAGTTAAAGCCAGTCGCATTCAATATATGTACATTTCCTAGAAATCCTGAATCGCACCACTGGTTCCAAGAAAACAATAGCAGTACCAGTGATCTGCATTAGCGCACGATTAATTTGGGTATACTGCTAACACAAGCAAAATTCATGCAGCACACAAGGGCACATTGAAATGAGGCACATTGAAAAGACATCTTGTAAAATGCCTCTTCTGTAGCCAGCATTTCATAACAATGTTTAAGAGGCAGCAAAATTAGCAAAAAACAAAATTTTATTCTTGCAAATTATTACATGTGCTCGTCCTGCTTTGATTCTGACTAAATATATACATAGGAAATGAATGGCATGTAATGCCGTGCACTGATTGACTAGACTGCATATATTATGGATTGCATGTCTAGAAAAACTGAACCCACATCTTAACAGAACTAAGGAGGAAGAAAGGCATGTCAGCTGGCGGCAGGTCCAGTATCCTTTGATGCATCTGCGCCAGTCGAAAAAAGGGAAAAAAGACCAGACTCACTTATAGTAAGGCCAGTAAAAGCCAAATGCTTAGCATAAACATGACTAAGAAATAATCTCTACATATTAGAAAAATTAGCGAATACACTTTGTTTTCTCTCGGTGACTACTGTTAAGGGCATGTAATGCGCACACCACTTTCAAACATTATAGAACTGATGTACTCATGATGCATAGTTATACTTGTTATAAGCCTGGCCTTTCAGTGGCTGTCCCCACAAGACTGAACAATGGCATAAAAGAAACAAATACAACACATAAAAAACTGCTTAAAATCTGCAGGCATAAGCATAGTGCCAGAACACAGGTATAATTCATTCTATAATTTAAAATGCCTTTTCACGTTCACCTAAAGCATCTCCCATGTCCTTTTGCTGCCTGGAAGTAAATATTTATATCTTTCTTTTACACTGCATCATGTAAGCAAGTGGCCCTGAACGCCAACTCTACTTGGGGTTCCCAGAATTTATTGTCTAAAGTAAAATTCTTCAGAATGTATACAAGTTTCCCTATGGCCACAGTAAAGCATGATGTCACAACATCATGCATAGATGGTCGTTGGAAGTTATCTGGCGATTGAGAACAGACTGATATAAGTAGAGTTTAGAACGCCAAGACAAAATATTAATCCCATACCATGCACTTCTGATCTAGAACCAACAGTCGATTTTAATGAGATGTAAACATGCTACATGATGCTGACTCAGTTAAAAACGTAAGTATATCTTAAATTTCTATATAAAATTACCTGAACACTAAGCTTAACGTAACGTGCTGGCTTTTTATCTGCTCGCAAACTGCAATTCTTCAACCAGGCAGTTGCTGCTTGGCGAATGGCATCGGTCATCACATTTTCCCACGTGGTATTGCTATGAATAGCTTCTGGAATACCAAACCATCTAGTCAAACAGTGCAAGTAGCACGTGTACACGGTATCAGCAGTTGTGGCTGATATCCGAACCATTGCTACATACGAACAGATTTGCAACTCGTAAATAAAATTTGTGGAACATCAGTTCTATGGAACTGCAAGGGGGAGGAAGGCTTATAAAAGAAAAAGATGTCCACCCGACTTAGCTACACTGGATGGATGATATTTTTTTTCAGATGTGTTCATGTTTTTATTTATTTTTTTCATTCAAAATAGCATGTATTTTGTGAGTAAGAGTCACTGCACTTTATCTCTAGGCCCAGTCAAACAGCAGCCCTCTAATCTTACCTTCCATGACACTGTAGACATGCATGTCCCTGAAGCTCTTTTTCCGCCGCTGGCCTAGAGTCTAGCTTAAGTTTCCACCAAAACAGTCTGAAAATATTGGGTAGGATGCCCGCAGTAAAGCTTCTTAAGTACCAGCCCCCCATAACAGAGAGCCGTTGTGTCTGAAAAAAAATTTGGAAGAGAACAAAAGGGATTCAAAGCCGAAAACACCAAATATACACACTGTGGATATTACAGTGGCTGCATGAAGGCGGGTATTAAATCCGCAGGAAAGGTAAGGCAGATGACACTAGATGATTATGCATTCCAGAGAAATTACTGCAGCAATATTTACACACAATAACTGCCAAGATGTAAACAGCCATAGTATAAAAAAGTATTAACTGAAACTACTGCGTATACAACTCAAAAACATGAAGCCACACAATTTCAATAAAACAATGAAGTCAACATGCATATAAAAGGCATTAGTTACACCTGGCACGAGTTACTATAAAAATGTGCTCATGTAGTCAATTAATAAAGCTTTTACTTACAAGGTGTCATCGAATGCAGGATTGGAGCTCTGCTCGGATTCTAATGTGGTCACGGTTTTTTTGTTCACCAAAGGCAGCTTGTAATCAGCCACTGCCATTCTGCCAGTTTCGTTGGGAACACTGAGAGCTGCTAGGAGCCTTTCATCTTGACGTCTTATAGTCTTCCCATGTCTGTGATTATTACGTGAATGTCTGAAAGCACCTAGAAAAGATAGACAAGAGCCATGCACACTTTGACAGCTTGGACGGTAGCTAATAACATGTTGCACGACGCAACTTCTACATGCATGAGTATACTCCTATATAGCTGCACATGTTCGATCCTGTTCTGCTCGTAAGTATTTCAAGTCCCATCCAAGCTTTTGGGAACTAGTGCCATCATTTCCTATCTGAGGTGCAACCTGGCTCAAGATTATGTCACTATGGTTGGTATTCTTCGCTGAAATCATGGCCTCACTGCACTACGGGTAGCATTCATCCATAGAAGTGCTTGCATTGGGCAGGCTGTCATACTTTTGCTGTTCAAGGCCTTGGGTACTACAAAAAATGAATCAAAGCGTATCTTATACAACAGGCAACAAGGGAGTTCGCACAAAGTCTCATTTTGTTTTTGTGCGCCGCTTTGCTTTTGGATAACGTAGGTACAGCGCAACAATTTTTGGAAGGGAACAATTAGACAGGAAAACGCTGGTACAGCGTATCCGTTTCCTTACAAAAGTTGTTGCACTGTACCTACGTTATTCAGTATGTACCAACTCGCCCAAATCAAGCTGTTGTTGTTTTGCAGTTGTTCTTCACAAACTGAATGCAGCGGACGTATATAAAACGCACGTGCTTACGTCTCGATGCAATCAGTCGGGGACGCAGATATATTATTCGCATAGTGATGCAGTTCTAAGACCATCAACGAAGTAATATAAGTCAATAAGCGGCATAGCTCGCGTTTATATAATTACAGCACCAGCTTAAAACATTCGCAACTTTCGACCACGAGGAAACTAGGCGGCGATTCCGCGAGAAGTGGTTCCCGATGAAACAATTTTAGCACGGTCAGTCGATGCTAACAGCAGTGAATGATCCCACACCAACCAAAATGTAATCCCAACCTGACGAGCTTATATATAGTGTCCGTGACATCGGACGTGCCGCGAGGAAATTCGAAACAACAGCCGTTGCATGAGAAACAATCAACCAAGAGGGTCATGGTGCTACAATCATGTGACAGAGCTTTCTAAAGAGAGAAAAACTTTAACCACTTACCAAAACGAAGCTGAGCCATCAACGCAGGAACACACAGAGAATGCGATGTCCGCACGAAAGCGACCCGTTGAATTCTTTGCAAAGTGCGGGCGCGCGGCCATGCGCGACACTGTAAGCGCGAACGGAGACAATGCACGGCAACGGCATCATGGCAGGCGCGGGAGCTAGCGTTGGAAGCGGCCAAGCCATAGTAGCGCACCAACTGTTGTGCCACACCATGTTATACTAGCCTGTGAAACTTCGTTCAAAATGTTTTATTAAAGCTTTTACGAATTGTGTAATAACGGCACACATTTTATTGAAAGGTTTTGTTGTATTGCCATCACCGGCACACGAAACTATGGCGCGGCTTTCAGTTTGAGCTGACGCGGTAGGTTTGAATTGGCCACGGAGGAAGGTACCTTCCTCAATGGCTGATACTTGGTACGCGCGCTGTAACCGTCTAACTAGCGGCCTATGCGAAATCGACTCGAGCATAAACCTTGCAGTACGCTGGTAATACTGTTTTGTGCGGAGAGCTGTTATATGACGATACCATAACGATGTAATCATTCCACTGATGGTGCTGTCGAAGGAATCGTTGCAAGCTGGTAGTAAAAATGTGCGCAAGTTTTGCTTGCAAGACTTGGAGATTGACTTTAAAAACGTCTACCAGAGCCTGTACGTCTCCACCAGGTCTTACAGCAGAAGTCTTCAAGACTAGACATATAAGCTATACAGAAAACGTCTAATTTGGAGCTTAACTTAGCACTAGCCGTGTCAAGCTGGGTCAAGCCGAGTCAGGAAGGCTTGTAGCCGACTTTTGCTTCCTGGGAGGGTACCGCTGGATGCGGCAGACAAAGCGTCTGTCGCTGTCCATGCTTTGAATTCATGGTTCATGCCAGCAGCAACCCAGACAGACCCACTGACCCCTTTCAGGAGTGAAATAGCCTTTTGTTGTTCTTGCCTGGCTGCATGCGTTGGCGGTTTGAAATTAGCCGTGGCTGCTCGGTAAGACTGACACACACCAGATTTATTGCTGCAATTGTCCGCACCAAAAACTCTGAGTGTTTATAACTACGAAGCAAGGATGCGGGCCATACGCGTACTTTGCCTTACAGTGCGGCTTCGTGGCAATGCGCTGCGCGTTGTCGTACGTGAAGCCAGCGTGGCCGTGATGCGTCGCATCGCGTGTTTTCTGGAGTTTTGTGGTAAGGGCCTGTTTGCATGAATGTGTGGGCGTTGTTGCAGGCTGTTATTTTCGGGGGCTGGTGTGCGCGAGGTATGTCCCCCCCCCCCCCCCCCTTTTACCTTTATTTTCTTTCTATTTTTTTGGATCATCGAGATTCGGGCTGATGGTTGTATGCGCGAAAACATGTGCAAACGCTATTGCGCAGTATCAGTGAAACCAGCATATTTCAGCATGCCCCTCTTCTTTTAAAGTAAATATGTTTCTTTTGCTCTTTCGTCTGTTTTTCGTGGTCGGTGGTTTAACTGCCCATACAAAGTTGCAGATGCAAAGGGCGCATGCTTATGCACAACCGAGTTGCGGGGCATATATCAAACAACCTTCGACGTGAACGTAGTTTTCAGACTCACGAGTTCCAGATCTGGCATTTGCAACGGTGAACGAAATGTTTCGTCAGATTTCATTAAACATTTGGGGCTGTTGGACAGAGGTTGTGAAAAATAGGCAGTGGGCGACACTGTGAAGTAAGGTATAGTACTCGGCTCTGTTATAGACGTATGCCTTTGTGACGTCGTCTGTAGTTGTGCGTGTAAGCGAATAGCCGGGCCTGCTGACATGCATTATACCGCGTGCGCGCTCGTCTGAAGGTTTAGATGCTGCGGTTTAACGCTCGGGAAGGACAGCCCCCCTCTCCTCCCCCCGCGCTCTACTCCTGTTGGTTTGTTGTTTCACTGCGTCATTCCGTATAGGGGGGAAAACGGTGCAGTTATAACCAGCACATCTTCACCGGTGCCGAAGCCTTCTGCAGTCGCCGCAGACTAAAAAACAAATAAATAAGTAGACGAACAAACAGTCAAATAAGTAAGGAAATAAATAAATAAATAGCACCCAGAAGAAACACCTCGTTTTTGCTTAACGGATAAACGCTGCCTAAATGTCATCTACATGTTTGGTTATTATTTTATGTTATGAGTACCAGTCTTCTCAGCTGCAGCATTCGGTGAGCTAGGCTGCTCAGATAGTGTGAATCTAGCACACATTATGGAGTTCTTGGACATAATCAACTTGCGAAAACATGGAACATACGAATGGTGAATATCTGCTAGTAATTATTGGGCATGTAAAAGTGTGTTACTGTTTTGTATACAGGTACACCTTATCGCAAGAAGTAAACGCCAGCCAGTGGTTGCCTGCTGTTTGTAGTTGACCACCATTTCTGTATCACAACATTGAGTGCATCACCAGTGCATTAGATGCAGTGTTTACATGGAGCACCATTTGGGGCGTGGTCAGTTATACCAGTGATATCTTTCTGCCTCTTACCCGTGTCCTATAATCTGCAGCAGGATTGATGTTCTTCCACCAGCCTGTATACCTGCATTAGGTGGCCCTTACTATATAGTATCTGTTCTATACTGTGCTTTTTTTTTTGGCTGGCTGATTATCCTGTTTGGCATTGCTAGCCTACTTGATGGCTGGCCGCGCTGGCGTTCTTGTGACACAAGCAAGCAGCCACGAATTAGTTCTGCAGGGCGTTGTTCTTTTGGGTGTGTTCGTTTTTCATGTGCTTTCTCAGCATTGTTCTCGCACTGCAAGCTTTGTCGTTAGGCAGTCAAACGTGGCACAGATTCATAACTGTGGACACTGGATGTGACATTGAACATGGCGAGTTCATTCTTTAACGTATCCCTCTTGTCCCTTGCTTCGCAGTACTTTGTGCTGGTGATCCTCATCTTCCTACTCGAATTTGCCGCTGGAACTCTGGGCTTCATCTACCGTCGCCATGTGAGTAGTGTCCTATTTTTGTTGCAATTTTGGCACTCCAGGCGAATTTTCGCTGTCGCCGTGATGTTCTGTATGAAGTCCACGTACGATAAGAATGAACGGCCAGTGCGAGGGAAAGCGTGCAAGGGTGAGCTGCGAAGGATGGTGGCTTGATGCGTCCAGTGTTGGAGGCCACGTGGCTGAGTGCGCTAGGGAAGGAGCGTTTCCTCTGGCCCGGCCGTGGCATACCGTGCAGGCGCATAGCTGTTTGCGCGGATGAGTGCATATGCGGCCTGCACGCCGTATGTTGGGAGTAATCTTCGGCGGGTGCTACGATTGAGGGCGATGATTAACTTATGAACTTATTAACGAGTGTTTCTTTTTAATAGTCGCCGCCGGAGCGGTGAATGCAACTGTGAGGCCTTTGGGAAGTAGGAAGCTACTTTTGGAGTAGGAAGCTACTTTAGGAAGTAGGAAGCTCAGCCTACTTTTCTATCATTAGAACGGTCGTACGAACGAAAACCTGACTGTCGGTTTGTGTATGGCGCCAATGAAAGAAGAGAGGAGGTGGCGAGTGCAGTGCCCTGGAATGCCCCGCACAGCTGCCCTTCACAGTTGCTGCTCGGCCATGTGCGCTCGACCCACGAGGCTGTTCCCTGACGCTCACACGCATTCCGATAGTCGCGTTACTGGCAATGTTTGTGTTCTGTTTGCTGTAAAACTAATGCTAACACATTGCTGTCGCATAAATCCCATTGATCGCACTTTGTTATTTATTTTTTATTTGGTGCAGTTGAAATGAAGCCTGGGGTGTATTCCAGTAGTGTAGCAGTGGGGGGGAGGAGAAAGGGGGAGGGGGGCTACATGAGCACTAGCCCAGGGCCTCCCCTTTTCCTAATCCAGCCCTGCTTGGTGCCACACCAGTAAATAATTGTCGGCAGTCTGTTGTGGCAGTGTTAAAGGGTGATGCTGTTCTTAACCTGTGCTTCAAGCTATAATATCCACACTCTTGTATCTGGCAATGGATTTTGCAAAAGTAGCTGTGCTCAATGATTTTAATAGCCCTGAAATTCCTCATCAGTTCACCTAACTTACCGACACATGTCGGACACTTTCATCTAGTGTGAGATGGTCACCTTGCAAATAACATCAGGAGACATGCATCGCCATCACTGCCCATCGCAAAGCTGCTTCGTGTGTTTTGCCACCACAACTGTTCTCCTTGTGCACATTTGTAGATTGGCCAGTCACTAATGGAGGAACTGAAGGTGGGGATCGAGCACAAGTACGACCCGAATAGCGACAATGGGCTTGCCGAGCTTTGGGACCAGATCCACACAAAGGTGAGCCACCCACTGTCCTGCTGCACAGCACCTGCCTCGCAAGCTCCGTAGCCATCCTCTAGAGGTTGACTGCACATGCTGGACAGGAAGAATGAAATGTAATACCGTATATATATATATATATATATATATATATATATATATATATATAAAGAAGCATGAAAATAATAAATTATTGCATGTAATGAATTAAGCTTGCCATTCTCTAATATTTTTTAGCCTATATCAACATGGATGTTATAGTAATTATCAGATGCAATGACAAATTATTTACGTGATAATCGCAACTTCATTATGATGACATTTGTCTGTAATAGAACGTTATGAACAGTGTCAGCTACCTTACTATAACTGTGTGACAAATGCCAAGACTTTGCAATATCTAAAAGGGCATTCAAACAGGGCACATGTCCCTGCTTTCAAGGGGAGTTCACTGTGCAATAACTTCGTGCCTTTGTCTGACCACCTGATAGCCTGGCCCTTTTTCTGGTTAAGGGGACCGTTTGTTTGAGATGTGCAAGTCGTCGTTCCCAAAACTCAGGATGGAACAGTTCACATCATCTGCCAAAGCAGCACGTCCTTTAGTGGTGCATTTTCTGAGTGGGTGGCATATTACCTTGCTGGTTACGATGACAATGAAAAAAATAGCAAGGAAGGAAAGAGTGGAGAAGGAAAGGCAGGGAGGTTAACCAGTTCAGCACAACCGGTTTGCTACCCTACACATGGGAGCGGGATGAGGGGGAATGAAAGATGGGGAGGAGAGAGAGAGAGAGCGCGTATAACACAGCACACACATCGTCAGTCACAGTCCGTCACTCTTGCGTGGTACGTGACATCACTGTCATAGCCGCTTGTCCAAGCCCGTTTCTTTTAAAAACCTTAGTCCCTTCGTCGCCTTCAGCTGCGATGTCTTCTGTCGACGACATGTGAGAATCGTTTCAATTGACATCGGTCAAAAAAAAAAAAAATCACAATACAGCCAAACCTTGATGGCATTTATCGGCAGTTATCGATGGCAATTATCGTATATAATGAAGTAAGCATAAAATTATTCTCACTGGTATTAGCATGTAACAAATAGCATATGCTTATGGCGAATATCGTGTATAAGGAATTTATTTTCAAATAAGATGCAACTTCATCATAATGAAGTTCAACTGTACCATGCCTCCTCACCTCCTTGACTTCACTTCACCACATGAATGCATCAGTGACGGACATGCATGCATGCCTGAAAAGGTGTTTGTTTCCATGACAACAAATATTGCATGCTTACGCATAATTGTGGGAAACGATAGCCTATAGCCTACCTTTGTTATTTCCTTCTTTCTTTCTTTACGAGAAGTGCACACCTGCGAGATGAACATCCGTGGTTGTTTGCTTGGTTGCTGTGCAGTTTGAGTGTTGCGGCGTCCACAGCTACCGCGACTGGCACCGCATTTCAGCGTGGCCCAACGAAGAGTGGGTGCCCCAGTCGTGCTGCCTGGAGGAGTTCGTGAACGGCACTGTGTGCGCCACTTCCAAGAACCCGCGTCTCATCCACGAGGGGGTCAGTGCAGCACTCCCTTCTTCTGTCTCGCTGGCCACGGAACTTTCCGTGTGAACACTCAGCAGATGAGCTCACTTTCGCATTTATTTACAGCAAATATTGAAGCTCATCCAAAGTCTTTCAGCCTGGTGATACAGTTCTGGAGGCCATTATTGTTGAGGAAGATGTCTCAAGTCTATTCGTCACTCCATGCCTGTTTTGAAATGAAATGCTGCATGTAGCTCGGATATTATCTGAAATAGAACCTCTTTTTTTACGTTACTTTCCTTGCACTCTACTTCAAAATGATTGTCCCTATGAAAAGAGTGGATGATTCACAGAGTTGTGCTAAGAAAGGGCCAAGTTGGCAACTTTCTAAACTTAGCATGAAATCTCTTAGACCCACACAGGTTTCTTTCAAGCGTTTATGATTTAAGTAAAATTTGTCCTGGTCTGAGGATTGAACCCAGCACTGTTGCTTTTTCAGGGCAGTCGAGATGGCAGAACAAGTGCAATATAATAGAAAAGTCAAAACACTTGAACATTGAATAAGACAATAAAGTTTCAGTAAATCTGTAAGGTGGAGGAAGTGGTGCCGAGTTGGATCCCTGGACCAGGACAGTGATGTTGTGCCATGTGCTTGTGTGTAAGAGTGCCTCTGCTTGCTTTGGCGTGAGTGTGATTGTTCCAAATGCAAATTTAGAGTCCATGCTCTCTGCTGGAAGACAGCGCTCTGTGCCATAGCTTTTGAACTACTCTGAATCTGCCATTGAAACTCGGCATTGGAGAACAAACTTGGTTTGTTGATATTCCAATTAAAATTGAGCGAAAGAGTAGAGTTGGGTGAGTCATGTGGTAGTGTTTTAGTGTTGCAGAATGTGTGGAGAGGAAAGAGAAGCACAGTTGAGGATAGCGGGAAATTCATTATGCTGATGACATCAGGAGATTCGCAAACATAGAATGGATCTGACTGACACAGGGCAGGAATAATTGGAGATTGCTGGGAGAGAACCTTGTCCAGTGATGGAGATAAAATAGCTAGATGACGATGTTAGTGGTGATCAACAGTTTTATATCTGATGTAAGTCTTGCACTGATGTTGATAGGCACTACAATGTAGCCATTGTTAGAAAAAAAAAGCAGGTCACAAACCATTGTCAAAACAAAATGACGCTTCGATATCTTTACGAATCTAGAAACGTCATTTTGTTTTGACTATGGTCAGCAACCCTCTTCGTTCCTAACAGGGATTTTACCTGACCAGGAGGTATTCTGCAGAACTCTCGACTATATATATAGGTCAGGCATAAGATACCTCCCTCACCTGGTGCTTTTTCTTGCTTCCTCCCGCTGTGATGCAGGGCTGCTACCGCAAGCTGCACCTGTGGATTATGAAGCGGCTCTACATTGTGGGCATTGTGTGCATGAGCTTTGCCTTTGTCCAGCTGTTTGGCCTCATCTCAGCCATGCTGCTGCTCTGCACAAGTGCTGAGAAGAAGAAAAAGAAAAAATACAACTCGAGGTCAGCACATGTCCTTTACGCTTCTCTCCCTCACACGTCGCACAACGTGCCAGCACCGACAGCATTTTACTGTCAAAAAAAAAAATTAACACCTTGGATATTGCATTGCTTGCGTTGGAATGCCAATTTAGTAGCACAGCTTTAAGGCTGGACAACCATATTCAAGGAAGTGGCTGTGCGTATGCAAATTATTACTGTCACAACACAGAAAGGCTCAGGCTAGAGCCCAAATTTGGCAAGGGAGTGATTCATCTTTGTCAGGCTCCGATAACTGCTTACCTTGGCAGTGTTTATTTACATAGCTCATCCTCCCCCAAGGGTGAGAAGCACATGTGGGTGCGAAACGGTAAGCGGAGGGTTAAAGAACTGGAGTTGTTCCAAAAGGAAGCATTAGTTGTGATAACGAGAGAGGTGGGGAATGTAAAATTCTTAGAACATTGTTTATATAAATGCTTAGGGCTGCTTGTAAACCTTTTTTTCATGGGTGCTGCCATATTGTTTAGGCAGTGGCCCCATCTATGGGCAGTAGGCATGCTGGCTTGGGCGGGCACTCCTTGTTGTAAGCCAGGTATACGCTAGGCGGCAGTTCCTGGTTGTTGTTTTCACACCCGCACGGTCTATTTAGTATGACGTGGCGTCTTCTACGTGGGACACAATCTGTGAGACACACTGAAGAGGTTAAAGTCAGAATGGCCGGTGTTTCTGCTGGTGTTGAGGCGGACGGAACACTCAGTGTGATGTTAATTTGAGTCTATAGTCAGCCTTGGATATCAGTTGTATATTTCTGGAAATTTGTTCACAAATTTGACCTTACTGCAGCGTTCTCACTGTAATTCTAAGCTGTGGTTTACCAGCAATGAGTAGGTAGAAAACATGACGATCCTAACAGCGTGGGTACCATGCTGCTACAAAATAAGTTGCACTGTCCTTTTGGCACGCGTTCAAATTGGTCTTTGTAGGTACATTGCACAACTACCTTGTTTGCTGGATGAGGATTCCGCCCATGCATAAAATAGGTTTGGGTAATATAACAGCATACCGTGCAGTGTGAATCACACTTGTCGAGTGGTTGAGCGACTGGCTGCGGAATGTGCATCCGAAGCAGTGGTAGATGCTGGGTTACAGATCTGTTTCTATTTTATAGTGCATAGTGCAAGCATGCAGCAAGACCGTGCGAGGTGTTATTTAGATGTTATCCATTTTTTTTTCCCTCGCATTGGAAGAGGATGAAAACAACTTTTTTTTCGGTCTCCTTCGTCTCCTCCTCTACGACGCACTCACCCATTTTACGGAAATTGTGTCCTCACAAATAGTTGACGGATTCTTTTTATGTGATCCCCTTTGGATATTACTGCTTTACAGGGCAAAAAGGCAATACTGAAGCGCAAAGCTTATATGTATAATGCTAGTTTACCAACTGCAGTGATCGCTGTGTTGAGCAACGTCGTCGGCCTCATACAGGAGGATAACAAAGACATAGCATAGTGATTTTAAATCTCCTCAACTTGAAATGTGTGAGAATGATGCCGCTGGCTGATGCAAATGTTTTATGATTGGTGTTTAGATGTTTTGGGATTGCATTGGGTTGGCTGCACACGAGCACACTTATGCTTTAGTTCCCATGCCAAGTGACCACATAGTGAGAATATTTTTCAATTCATGCTGGCAATTTACGGACACCTGTTCTCTTCATCGAGTGAATCCGATACACTCAATATAGTTCACAACACATGCACACACCGTGGCTGATAATGCACGTTGCATGTTTGCGCAGCCAAGATAAATTTCCACATTACTGTATAGTTACTGCTGCACCAAAGGCTACACAGTGGTTCTTTGATGACCTCGTATGAATTGACATCCCGTAAATTTCACGTAGAATGAGCAAAAACATCTCCAAATCGTATCGCTGCACAGGACGGCAACACAATCAAGCCGAGTTGCATCGGCTCACATTTTCTTTGCTTTATCAAAGAAAATAGTCAGCGTTATCCCACAAGAAGAAATTTACAATTGCCAAAAACAAGGACAAATTATGGAAAACAAACAATGCAATACCAGGTAATGTGATTAGTAAATGAACTGGAAGATAGATAAGATTTTGGCATTAGTTCACAGGCTTTAAAAAAAAACTATAGGTAAAGAAATCTTGCTGGAAAAAGAAATATTTTTGAGCACAAAGCAATATTGCATAGAATTTATATGTAAATTATACTGATTGTGTCATAAGTAGGCGTGAGTGCAGCTTTGTCTCCCTTTTTTTTTCTTACTTTGTTACTACTGTATGAAAAGTGTCTGTAATTAGCTGCTTTTGTAAGTGCCAAATACCACTTTGTTATCACTCATATTGTTGTATGATGCATCAAATGTTTTTTTGTGTAATACATATGTATTGGTTGGGAACCAGACATGCAGAAGCCTTTGTCAGGCATATAAAGTGCCTTTTGCTTCTGTCCCTTTTCTTGTGTACGTATGCAAGAAAGAATAAAGATACTACTACTACTACAAGCCCAAGAGGAGGAGAGGCTCACCGCGTGCCCTTTCCTCCTCACCAAATAAAAAGGTCTATAGTGACAGATATACATTGTTATCTTTTATACAGCAACCATTTTTCGCTGGCTAACCACTGTTCCAAAGTTATTGCTTGGCGCAAGAAGTGCCTGCTTGTATCGGAACTAGTTTATCAAAATCTGGGCCGTGGTCTGAGCCTTGCCATGTTCATCCATCTGTTGATGACTTCAAGCCTCCACCTTCCTGTGAACCCTGTGTCTTGTTTGGATCACCACTGATAATATGTGCCCCTCAAGTTACCTTTCTTCTTTTTTTTTTTTTCGGGACGAAGCAAGTAGTCACTAAGAACTACTGGAGCAGAATTTTACCCTCCTGAAGTCAGTCAGCTAACAGGAGGCAAATAGTCCTAAATGCCTGGTGTTCTCAACAATAAAATGTTTGTTGACTCGCAGATACATCCAGTATGCAGCAATGGTCTGAACCAGGCACACGTACACTCTGCAAAATTGCTTGAGGAGGCAACACCATAGGAAAATGGTAAGTGCAATTTCTCCCCAATAGTCTACGTCACATTAGTGCATGTTCGAGATGCGCAGCAAGAGAAATTTTGTGTCACTTATTATATTTACACATCTAGCAGGACAACAACAGCCCTAAATATCCTCTTGAAATGTTGTACTAGGGATGGTCGATTAAATTTTTTAATCGATTAACGATTAATCGTTCGTCGGTTTAGCGTATAATCGATTAATCGTTTTCGATGCGGGGTCTTTCATCAATTAATCGATTAATCGACTTTTTTTTCGGGCGCTTTAAATAGGCTGAAACACAGTTACTTATCTACTCACGTAAGTACCTATAGTAAATTTTGAAAGGTGGAACCAGCATAATAAATATAAGTGTATGAACTTTGATAAAGGATAATGTTTAATTTGTTAGAGGTCAAATATAATTGCCACTAGTGACTAGTGAAGGAATCAGCAATATACAGGGTGCTCATATTGACACGTGTACTTGTTTATCTTTCATTGGTGACCCCTTTTCACCGGCTAACAAATGTTAAACGTTATCGCTCGGCGCAGTAAGCGCCTGCATGTATCGGAAGTTTCCCGAACGTTATCGATGCTTTTATCCGTTGTCTATTGTCACGGACGCTTATGTAACTTGATTGTATGAGCAACGCGAATTGTCTTGTACTTTCTGGAAGACAAGCGAGCACCAGGGATTACTCTGGAAGCTTCGATGATTCCTGTATAAAAGCCGACGCCTTTCGCCGCTGATCATATTTCGACGATCGCCGACTGTGTTCGCCGCTATCGTTGTGCTTCGAGCGCAACTTGGTTTTGTGGGTACAGGTTCGCCCAATAAAGAAATCCGTTTCGTCATTCACAGTTTTGCGACTGTTTTCTTCACCGTCACTACTACGTGACAATATTTAAGTTTTACGGAATTTTAAAAATTCGCCTGTGGCAGGTAGCATAATTATTATCGTTGAGCTGGGTTATTCGAAGAGGCGGACATTAGTAGCACGAGAAATCGAGACATATTCAACCAATTAACAAAAATTGACGAATGAACTTCTTAGTTAATTACTTTAGGACACATATTGCAATTTACGAATTGTAGCCTGCCGGCCGGTGAGTTTGCAAGACGCATCTACTTGAAATGAATTTTCAGGATGACACCAGTTTCGAGATCTTATTGCTGAAAGTGTGGGACGAAATACATGGGCGTTCCAGTTACTTTTGTGCTTCAATGCATTTTGGTAAAAAATTAAGTCGAACAACACTGCATTTTTACGGCGAGTTTGATAGCGCATATCTCCAAACTGGTTTGATTCTGGAAGTTCACTCCAAGTGGATAGGCCTGACAAGCTCACCGGCTACAATTGGAAAATTGCTAGATGAGTCTTACAGTAATTAACCAAGACGTTAATTAGTGATTGTTTGTTATTTGTTTAAATATATGTTTCGATTTCATGTGTTAATGTCCGCCTTATCGAACAACCCAGCTCAATGATAAGAATTATGCTACCTGCCACGGGTGATTTCTAAAAATTCTGTAAAACTTAAAAATGAACACCCTGTATGTTAAAAATGGCACTTACTGAGGAGGGTGGGCATGGAGGAAGGAGAAACTAGAAGAGAACGTCGCAGCACGACTGACATCAAGAAGTAATTGCGCAACACGTGATCGCCACATCAGAGCGCGCGGTAGGTTTAATGCTGCCGGGTGCAGGGCAGCAGCGCAGCTGAACGGGTGCGCACCGATTTGAAAGTACTACGAAGAAAACATTATCGGTCAATACGTTGTCTCCCAGGGTCACGTGCTGACCCTATACTGCGAGGTAAAAAGCAAAGGAAATGCCTTGACGGTGAGTTCGCTTGCCAAGACTTGCTGCCTGACGTAATGCCCTCTCCTAGTTTATTTCTTCCTCCACGGGGGAGTCCTTTTCTCCGGCCGCAGGCAGCCTGTGTGACGTGTGCCTAAAGTGGCGAAGCGCTTCGCCAGCTCGACATGACTCGGGAAAACAGTCGACAGTCGCTCTCAGTCTTCGCAGCCGCGCTGTCGTTGCTCGTACTCCGCTTTCTATCAAACGATTTCAAAATTTTCACGCCACTTTAGTCACTGTCTGGAAAACGATTAATCGAACTGGTTTAATCGATTAAACCGATTAAATGAAAGGTAGACATCGATGACGATTAATCGTTTTGCGGCGTACTTTTAGTCGATTAATCGATTAATCGTTCATCGATATTGCCATCCCTAGTACGTACTCACTTTTATTAACTGGGGGGGAAAAAAAAGGAAGAAAAATTGGGGATGTTCTTTGTTACAATGTGTAATACAAAGATATTCTCGTTTTACTTCTTGATGACAGTATTTGGATGTTATGTTGCAATTGCTATCAAAAATATAAAAATTTATGATATTACCAAATGCTGTATAGGGTGCTGTACAGTTAAAAAGCTTAACCAGTAATAACAGCAATATAACTCGAATATTTCCTGACCTTTATCAGAAGGAAGTGGCTGATATGCGCAGTGAGGTGTGCAGGGCTCAGCGATTCAAACACGATAATCGGCCCGCATAGCTGTCGGCACTTCTTGTGCATCCAGTGGGGGCTAGGGACGCCAAGCATTATGGTATACAATGAAAGCGAGGGGCTTTGTGAGCATTGCGACTGCATTTGGCCCCACAGCAGTCACCCAGCACTCCCCGACAGTGCAAAAAGTGCCGACAATCATGCGGACCAGTTATCGCCTTTGAATCACTGAACACTCCAAATTTATGTATAAGTTCATCTGTAGGCCCCTTATGTCAGATTTCAACGATAATCGAAGGCAGTGTATTAAGTGCTTGTTCCCTTTAAAGGAGGACGATACCGTACAGCAAATGATGTACGTAATTGAAGTCTTAAGCATTGCATGTGTAAACATTCGTTTCGTCGTATGACTGGTGTTGCCAGGTCACATGAAGGGGGTACGTTAGGGTGGAGCTGCTTAAAGCTGTCATTGATTCAATGCTGCTGAGTCTGTGTCTTTTCTGAACAAAGCACACTTAGCCTTACCATGACACAGATTTTCTCTGGTGCTCGTGCGCATGTTCCACTGCACTTGTTCTGTTTTGAACTGTTGGTCTGTTCATGTGCTTAAACACGGTTTCTGCCTCCTCCTGCAGGTGTTTCAAGCCACTGCAACTGTTTGTGTTGAGTGAAAATAAGAATGCAGGCACGGTGATCCCATCGCTGGTCAGCAGTCTGCATTGTCTTTTCAAGCGAGGAAGTGTCGCAGTCGTGTGTGGTCAGCAGTGACCACTGCCGTCTACTGTCACGGAGGGAGGTGATTTGATGGCTGTGTGCCCTTCACGCAGCAGAACTCTCATTTTGTTGCAAAACTCGTATCAGTTCGGGTTTCAGTGGTCCATATCCCCGGGTGGTACAGACGTCGCTCGGTTGTGGTGCCTGCCTTCTGTCGACGATGTGCACTCATTGTCGACTGTGATGCATCTGTGCGCATAATAATTGAAGACGTTTCATGTGCGGCCATCACAGGGCCGCCTGCGACTTTTGTTTTGGGGTAGTTGTTGTTAAGGGGCTTGGTACCGCATTTATACTTGCCAAGGTAACTATGTTTGTGTCAGCTGGGAGGGAGCTTTTTGTTGCTTTTTTTTTTGCATCGTGTTCGCCTGACAGTGAGGCAATTTGGACTGCTTTGTCTAGGCAAATGCCGTCAGTGTGAAACTTTCCTGCGCACAAGTTAATGTCAGCTGTCCGAGCTGGCGAGCACAGTGTATTTTGCAAAAAAGCACTAAGAATGTTTTCTAGTGGTGGTCGGTGAGTACTGCAGGAAAACAGGGCATGTAGGCACATCTCCGGCTGTTGTGTTACACCCTTAAAGTGTGAATAGTGCCTAGGTCGCTCTGCTTGTATTGTACCATTCTGATTGTGCAAAATGCACCGTCTTTATGCTAAGGACTGGGCCACATAACATCTTTCTCTTTTTTTTTCTTTTTTCATGTGGGCATTTGTTGGTGGTGGTTGTCTTGTCTTGGTTCATGAATGCATTGAGAGAATTACCATCCCTCTCTTTCTGTGTGACTGTTTTTTTTTTTTGGCACAGTCAAACCTCATCTTAGTGAACGTTTGATGCAGAGATGCGTTCAAGTCACATCTGACTCGAAAATACCTTTATTATATTTTGTATTCGTTAAAAGCGTATACAGTCAAACGCCTCTATAATGAAGTGCTTGGGACCGCCAAAATTCCTCGTTTACAGGTCACTTCGTTGTAATGATTGTGCACTGTACTGCTCACAATAGATCCGTCTAAATACATTCAACAAGAGAAAACCTTTATTCAACACGAATTCAAGAGAGACTTAGTGAAATATGTCGCTACTTTTGCGCACACTTTGTCTGGCAAAATGTGCGACTGCAGCCAACCTCATTGCATTGAGGCACACGGCATGCTTCGCGGCAAAATGCGGAAACGACGCCAGGCAAAACTGTAGATTGTCAAATGAAGCTATTGCCTTCATTGTCGTTGAAATTCTTCGTCTGTTTAGAGGCTGTTCATCCCTGTTGCCTTTGTTGACATTCACTTCCTAACCGCCCCAGAAGGCTTTGAAGACTTCGTCGGTCGTCAATTGCGATAACACCGTGACGTTGTCATCAACTGCGAAGTATTCGTGAACTGTCGCACCCACTGATGTGTCACAGCAGGCAGCATACTAGTTGGGCAATTCGGGAGCAGGACAGCAGGACTGTAACACTCGCCGACATTGGCACACTCGATCATCAAGTGCGTCGCTAGTGCTGCAGTTATCGCTAATACAGACTGCAGATAAGTGGCGTCTGCAGAGGGCAGAGAATGGGTCACTTGTTATAAAGCAACAAATCAGCCGTCGAGGCACCTGGATTTCTTCAGGAAAATTCGTTGTAGTGGTCTTCGTTGTAGAGATGTTCACAGTGCACATGAAAGAGAAATTTGGCCGGGACATAATCATTCCTTCGTTATACTGGTCATTTTGATGTGGAAGTGTTCGTTGTATAGAGACGTTCGACTGTATTTGTTACGTGCCGATACTGGCAAGAAAATGTTTAGATTTAGTTGGTTGTATTCGTGTTTGTTATAGTAGCAGTCTACAACCTCTTTATGACGAAGTCGCATCGGACACAAAAAACTTTCATTACGTAGGCATTCATTGCAAACATATATTTGCGACATACTGATAACGGCAACAAATTTTGTTAGATTTACTTCGTTATATCCAATAATTCTTTATATCCGTGTTCATTATATCGAGATTTGATTGTATAGGATGACTGCAAGGTTCTGCAACTTGCAGATCAATGATTATGGGGACTGTTGGCATTTCCTGTCAAAGAGCATGTTTCACGTGAAGCAGTAGCTTCTGTGTGGTAAGTTCACTACAAGCTTTGGAGGCAGTAATGGACAAGGCAAGCTCTAATGTTGAAGTTGAGATAGAATGCTTCTTTTGTATAACATTTATTGTGACAAAGCTCACTTAGCAAGTAATGTAACAGTACTGTATACACTCGTGTAAGAACCGCACCCCCAACTTGGCAGCTTAACATCTGACAAAGAAAAAGGTAAACAAAAAGGCGTAGTTGTTGCTTGTCACCTTTGATTTTGAGCGTGTGGTCTGTGATGCCTTCAGACAATGTTGTAAGAACCTTTGAAGCTCAGACATATCTGATGCCATAAATGGCATGAAAGACAACTATATCCTCGATGTGTGCTGCCGAATCGAGCCTGAGCAGTGACGACAATGACAGTGGCTAAGTGCTAGATTGGCACGTGCCCAGGGACTGATGTGCATGCACGAACAAATAATACATTATGAAAGCAACAGTGTTTGCTCTTTTGCTCTACAGGGATAACGTGGATTACACACAGCCGTAAAAATTTAACCGAAATGGCCCACCCCTGTGTTTAGGGCTGCGCTGCCTCAAGATTGTGAAAAAAAAAAAGTGCAGCCCTTACACGAGTGTATACAGTAGTTGGAGGATCATGAGAGAACATAAGTTTTGTGGTCAGTATTATGGGATGCCTTTAAATTCGTGGGAAAATCTTGCGCAACATAGTGCAGACTTCCTTGCCATTTGGAAATAGTCTACCATGCCATTGTTTCATTCTGTATGTTGCTGAGGTGGTCTCGTGTGGTACTATCATCAGTGAACAGTGTTCTTGTCTCATGTTTGAGGTATCCTTTACGATATTTTTTCTTCCTTTTCATGGACCAGGGTGATGGTACCACTGTATTCTGTGTGCCCATAATGCCCATAAGTTTAGCAAGTGTTTAACTATTTGACTGGTAGCCACTTATTGGTGAGTGTCGTTAGCGGCCTCTGGTATTGCTTCACAGCTACATGAGAGCAATGCAACCAGCTTGCTATCTACACAGGAGTACAAGTCTAGGATCTTTTTCCTTTTTTTTTTTAGAATGACCAAGTGACATTGTGCTTTTTCGTGTGGAGGCTCTTTTTTTTTTTCACTCTCTATTTGCACCTACACTTTGTACGAAGGGAACAATGTTATCAAGTGCCGCATTTTGCAGCTAGGTGCATGCTCGTGCAGCTTTTTACACATTCCATGTTTTTCGTTTGCAGCCTCGTCGTGTTTTGCTTCAGATTCTCGCACAACGTTTTGCTATGCCGCGAGGCGTTTTCTCGCGCTTAGTCCTTCGTTCTTTAATGTTTTTTATAAGGTGAGCAGGAGCATTCCTCTCACAAAAATATCCACGCTAGTCTCGTGCGAACAAAGGGTGAGACACATTCCATTTGTGCACAAATGAAAAAAAAAAAAAAAGTTACGAGAAAAACTCTAATAACGCCCGCATGCAAAGCTCACGTAGTTCCTGTCGCTGGAACTCCTCTTGTGCCTCACTTCCTTTCTTGAACACCTGGCTGTGGCTGGTCAATGTCGTGGCCCTTAATCAGGAAGCTGAAGGGGGTTTAATAACTCTTCAAAATGGTTCAGTACGTTGTACCACTTTGTTTGCAGGTAGTGAAATCTGTCTTCTCATTTCAACTACATACTTTCACTCTTGAGCACTTTCTGCATCTGTGCTCACACTGTCCCGGACAAGCCCACATGGAAGAGCAAGTAGCACTGCAGAGTTACTCCAGTAGGGGCAATGCTTTGCAAAACCTGGGCTTGCGTACCATTGCGTGGACACTGATATTGGCATTTCTGCTCCTAAAACACCAGAAAAGGCATCTGGTTCGAACCGGCATATACCGTATATACTCATGTGATGGCCCCACGCGTGTAATGGCCGCACCCAGAACTTTGTAAAAAAAAATCTTCACAAAAATGTTTAAAAATTGCCCATGTATAAGCCACACCCCATTTTTGAGCAGGTTGGCAGTGTTATCTGTTGTGTGGTGCGAGAATTCCAAAGTGTTTATTTTTTTTTAATGGGTGGCAAAACAAGGCAGCTGTGCCGAGTTTTTGGCGCCTCCATTTAAACAAAAGCACAGCCTCCAAGATTTGGTTTCTGCCTCCAAGACAATGTCGTCGCTGATCCGTAGGGCTTCACCATTTATTCTAGCCGGCAGTTGACGCGCTACAGCAATAGCCAAGAATAGCCAGAGCCAGTACAAGCGAGTACTGTAGTTCAATAAAGGCAAGTACCATTGAAAAGATTTGCGAAAAAAAAAATGCCGCGTTTTCTCCGTGTAATGGCCGCACTCCCGATTTTCACCCCAAATCTCAGAAAAAAAACTGCGGCCATTACACGAGTGTATATGGTAGTATCAGCCTTTTCAAGATTGGTATACTTTCCCACTGTAGAGGGATCACTGCATGTATAAGTAACTGCAAACTTTTCACAGGACCCTTCAGCTTCCTGTTAAGTGTATTGAGTAGGTGTGGACGCAAATGCCTACAGCCTCACAAGGTTTGCTTCTTTTTTTTGTCTGAGAGGTCGTGAGGGTAGCCTCTGCTTGGACGGTGGTCGTGGTGAAAACAGCTACGATCACCCATCTTCCTGTCTCGTTTGTAGGTTTCTTGGATGGGCACAAATGTACAGGTTGTGCTCAATCGTTGCAGTCTAACATGCTGCGCTACATCTGCGCGCTCTAAGTGTCTGTATGAATTGCCTTGCAACAAAATCTACAGCGAGAGAGCGTCGTCGTCAGCAAGTTCCTTCAAAGTGAAATGAATACCTGCATCTTCGTGGCAAGACCGAACATTTTGTATTCACTTCCTGTGCCACAATGTCGTGTGCAATTTGCACCGGAGATTTCATCCCCGCAGTTATCCTATTGCCTATGGACTTGGAGTTAGGCAAGCGGCGAAGGGAGTTATTTTTTGGCAACACTCTAGGCAACAAGTGTGTTGGTGTCAGGCCTGACTTGCAACTGAGTTTGTGCAGCGTGAATGGACAGGATATAAACAAACACAAATGACGTAAACGGGGACGTCTTTTGCAACTAACTTTCAAGAATAGGCCCTCTTTCTTCTAGGGGAGGCTGCCATGAGATAAGGCACCATTTTGGCCTTGCTGTGAGAAGACTCTTCTTGTAACGCTTGACTAGCACTGTGAAAAAGTGGCATCTTCTAGCACTGCCATTCTTTTTCACAGCATTGCCTAAGGTTGGGCGTAGTAGGAACCACTTGTACCTCGCATCTTGATGTATTTTACTATGCTGGCGTAGTAATAACCGACGAAACTGATGACAGCGCACAGTGTCTGATGACCATAGCTAGAAGTATCAATGTTATTTGTGGACACTATCCCATTCAGTCACTGTGACCACTGCCTCAACACAAAACACATATAGCAACACTATATATTTACTGTTGAACGAGCACACTGATGTGTTGTCCTTTTATTTATGGGGACACGTACTGCCGTACATGGATGCATATCTATATTTATCATTTTTCATTGCATGCAAACCATAGTGAGACGTATGGTTCCTGCAGTGGAATCCAGGCCTACTGCTGTGTTGTATGTTGTCTGTCCGATGAAAGTGGCTCAAAAGAAGGAATTGCTTGTAAGCTTTCTGGCACTTCGAAGTGATGTGATGCTGGGGGTCTGCAGTGTGCATATCTTGCCTTGTGACATCATCATTTCTTTTTCTTGTGACATGTGCACAGCTCTTTTCTGGTCAAGCTCTTTTTTCTTCTTTTTATTTTTCTTTCCTCTTTTTCTTTCTTTGCGGGTGGGGGGGGGGGGGGAGTGGTAAAGTGTTCTATGATTGCCGCTACGTTTGGACAAGAATCCCTCCACAATGGGGTCAGCTTGCCACGCCTTCTTCATCGAGGTGTCATTGTGTATGAAATGTGCCTCAAAAATTCTGTCCTTTCTTTGATGCCTTCCACGTGCTAGGTTTTAATGGTACAGTGTTTCCAGATCAGATAACTTCACTGTGGTCTTGGGAAGACAGGCCCTTTCTTTGCCAATAGTTTGTCAAATTTTTCTTGTGTGGTCTCGTTAGCCTTGAATGTTGGAGGCCCATGACATTTCGATGGTGTTTGATGTGATGTGCGTGTACTTTTGAATGTCAGCTGTTCATGGTGTCTACCTAAACTGCAAGGCCAGGTTAAGGTACGAAGGAGTGACTGCTTCATTTTTCTGATCGCCATCTTGAGGGCTGTGTACAACCCTGTTGTCACCAGAGGGGCAACAGGCTGCAGAGCAGGCCATTTACACGTGAAACTATTGGAACACCTTTCCCTCTCTTTGTGAACTGTGAATTCTGCATATTTATATTGTGTGTGTGTGTGTGTGTGCACGTTTTCTTTTCTACACGATGCAGCTGTAAAACGCACATGGCTGATTTTGGCTGCAGTCATTGCATTTTCTTACATGTTTCGGCCTTTTATTTTTGTGGCATGTGTAGTGCAGCTAGCGCATATTGCAAGTCATGTCTGCACAGCAAGCTTAGTGCACATCATGCTTTTTCACTTGTTATACAACTGATATGTCGTGCCCCGAGTGAGAAGATGCAGCACGGAAGAAAACAGCGTTTTGGTGCATGTCAAACCTGCGCAAATCTGCAGCGTGCGTCCAGTCATGTTTGTCAGTCGTCTAGGACTCCCGCAAGATTTCAAGTCTTGGAACCGGCATCTTGAATATGCATCGTCCCACTTTGTCTCTGCAGCTGCCTTTTTCTGCACTCTTCAACTTCTGCCGCGACGTGCATGGTTGAGCAGATATACCTAAACTCAGTTCCAGTGATGCCAGAATTTGAACGCTTTGTGTCTGGCCGCCTGTCACTGCCGAGAGTTGCCTTTTCTACGTTTCTTTTCCCCGATTCTTCGTCTGTCATCTTTCTCGACTCTTCACTGCTGATGTGACAGCCAATGTGTCACCATGCTCCTGCTGTGAGGAGAAGCCACTTCCATAGTGAAAACACTGCCAGCACTGCTGGAGTTGCAACTTTCCCGCTTCTGTACCAAATGTTGCTTAAATACGAGCACCATATATACATGAACCTTCTGGCCAGGTCAGCAGCTCGTTCACACTCAAATTTTGCCCGGACTTGGCCTTTCACAGCGCACGCAATTTAGCACAATGTTTGGGTGCAATAGTGACTTCGTTTTATTCAGCAGTACCAGGTAGACATCACCTGCAGTGATGACAAACAAACAATAATTTGGAATTTGCAGAAATAGAACAGTGGCGTCATTTCTCACTGTATTGGCACAACACTACATGTACTATGTTTTGTTCTAGAAGTGACAGACTTTGCCAGTTTGTTGCACTGAAATCAGCACTTGTCCTGCATCACTGCACATAATATACGCACTCCTGCTTTGCTATGAATGAAACACATGGTTATTTCACCCAAACATGATGCTAAGTGTCATGTACACTAAAATGCAATAAACGGTTGGGTGCAGGCTAGCTGGTTCTTCAGCATGGATGCCAAGTTACACAACATAGTTATATGAAGCACACAAGAAGAAAACATGAATTACGCAGTACAATTGGCATTGGTGTCTAAAATGCAATCTCTGTGTGAAAGTTGAGTGCAAAGGAAGCCTGCGATTTAGCCGAAACAGTCATGTATACCTGGCACTCTTATTATTGGAACGCTCAGTATAACTTGAGTGAAGGTTTGCGCGTACTATTGGCTACAAACAAGGGTTGACAGCCCCACAATGCTCAAGATTTCCTTCAAATTTCTTAACGCTCAAATGTGTTCCTGCACCAGCTATTTTCTTCTGACCTAAGGAATAACATGAAGTTATTTGCATTGTGTTAGTGTTGTGCTGTGGAGAAAGAAACAAAGTAATTTTTCCTAAATAAGAATTCTCTCACTTGTCAAAACTTTGTGGATCATGCTAGATTGACGATTCGACTGAAGAGCATACCAATGCCTCCATTAGGTTGCTCTGCTCACTGCCTGTTTGTCAGTCTGGTGAGAAGTGCAGGACTGCTTGTCTATGTGACAGTGTCTTAAATAGGAGTTTGAACTTCATTTCGCTCCTCACCACTCTGGAATTAAAATGTGATTGTGTGCCAGATAAGTTTTTGTCAGTGAGAGAAAATAGCTCACCTGTCAGTGCCTGAGTCACTTGTGGCTCTGCATGATAGAATTTATGCCAGAGGCAGTATATTGTCAGATTTGTCCTTACACTTGTCGCCTTGTTTTGATTAAACAAGATGAAATTCAGGTTTATTGGCTTCTAAAGTATCAGTGTGCTTACTATGCTCATTGCACCTGTGTGGCAAAACTGCCAACAGCATGCTTCTGGGGCACGTTTGCACTTGTTTGGTACCCATGGTGTATTGAATTGGTCGTTCATCAATGTGCCGCCAGGCGTGTCAGAGCATGTGTTTTTAGTGGGAACATGTTAGTCTATAGCTGGTAACATTTAGAGGTCTGTACATCAGGGCACTGAGAATCATAATGCACAGATGCAGGGATGACTTTTGACGACACGTCTGCTACACTGCCAGCGCATACTTGCATTGCGCATGGCACAATTTCTGCTGCTGTACCACTCAATGGGTGCCACTTAGTACGTCATTTCCAATTTTCCAGTTGTGTTCCAGCCTGCTACGTTCTCTCGGAAGGAATTTACGTCTGTCTGTGCAGATTTTCTGTCAGACATACAGTGTGTGGTATCCGGAAGGCAAGTCTAAAAGCTCACCTTGCCATAGCGCAGGTGTTTCATCTGATATAGCAGATAATGCTCCATCTCTGCATGTGCATTCTTGATTTTCTAAATGCTCAGTACCTCACAGAGTAGCGGGTACACATGCCTGCAGCTACCTTGAACTACCCTGCACTCGACATCAAAGGGGCTGGCTGTATTTGCTTATTGAACGCCGACACTAATGCTTTCCAAAATGAAAATGCGCTCTGTGTTCTCAATTGACATTTGCTGGCGTGTGCTGGACAGGGCTGTGGACAGTCACTGCTACAAATTAGTGTTGAGTGCACAGTGTGTTAAACTTTTAAAGGAAACACCAAACTGAGAATTAAGGCAATACAACTGCAGCATTTCTTCAGTTTTGTATGGATAAAGTGATGATGCGTAAAGCAGGCTTCGATACGTAAAAAAATGTGGTCTGCAGGCTTTCGTGCCATGTCTGATTGGTAATCGACGGCAGAATGCTAATCCAGGCGTTTCCTTTGAGAGTGGACCATACTGTACATAGTATGTGGCCAAGCCAGTATTTTCTCCTTTGTGACATTGTGTTAACCAGCAACCCTAATGTTTAGTGAACTGCCTTGTCATCTGGCCATGTAAGTCTCATCTGCTGTGCACAGAACTCGAACTAGATAGGTGATAGATAGTGGCAGCCGTAATGCACACAACGACATCTTGTGCAGATCCTTGTTCAAGTTGTGGTGTTTCTTTGACTGACAGAAAACAATTCAAAGTGTATACACCTTTCTGGACCACTTGCATGTTTTGCATATGCTCTGCACAAAGTGTATAATTCACATGTTGACCTTGTCTTAGTAGTGAATGTTGGTAGAGTACTTGCATGTTTTACTATGCATTGAGTACAAGCCTAGTACCCATGTTGAGCTCAAATTGCACATTAAGTGTGCATTTTCCTCAGTTAAAGCCGGTGTGGGAAAACTCGTTCACATGCAGTAAGGAATGCACTGAGAAAAGAGTAAATAGTGAAATGTGATTGATGTGTCTAGGATCTTTACAGTTACATTTTCCCACTGCATATAAACTCCCTGGTGGCCATTGGCAGAGGGATCACACAATACCTTGACTGCCTTTTCTGTTAACTCATTGCAGACATCCTGTTTCATACTTTCTGTTGTTTTTTTTTTTTTCTCAATTGAACATTCCAAAGTGAACGGTGACAGAGCTTGAGTTTTTTTTTTTTTTGTGGTTTTCATTATGTTTTGCCTTTGTATGCCTTTGAAGCATCTTGCTGTGGGTGAATAGGTGACAGAGCTTTGTAAATCTTTGAGAGACCATTCACAAGGAGGAGAAACGTATTTTTGATACCGCTCTCGAAGGGTGTCGGAATATTGTTGAAAGCAGCGTATGCAACTATGAGTCTAGCTCACTTTTTTTTAATACTATATATATATTTTTTGCATGTGTCATTTCCAACAAATATCAGGCTATGCAGAAAAAGAGAAGATGCTTGGCACGTGTTCCTGAGACGTATCTTTGTTTTCTATTATGTTTTTGATGTAAATCAAAAGTACAATGGGCTGGAAATAGATGGCGCTGGAAGAGTATGACACTGGATTGCACATTAGTGTATAAGATTTTTTTCTATTATTATGGCAGGGGCGCAGGAATGCCATGTCTCATGTGCGTATATAGTATATGCGTTCACATCCTGTGAGCAATTGCAGGCATATCCCAATGATGAATACCCCGTGCAAAGTTGTCAAGTACAAATTGCTCTCTCTCCTTCTTCGTATGAATATAATAGATATATACATATATATGAAGATTATATATATATATATATATATACACACATAAATGCATATCTATATGGTTGTTGAAGTGAGATAGAAAATGAAATTGTCACTAACTGTGCATGTGTTCGCTATAAATGTATATATATAGATATATATAGAATGTCAGGCTGTATTCTAGGAAATGGCAAGGGCTAAATAAATACTGTCTGTAGATGCCTGTTTGTTGTTCCTTTCTTATGTTGCTTTTCTGACTTGTCGAACATCATCGTCGAAAATTTGTGCCAGCGATCTTTTTAACAAAAATATTTGCCAGAGTGATGGGGTGGTGCCTGGTTCACCTGGGCATAGCGATGGTGATCAGGATTTGTAGTGCAACATACAAGAAAGAATGCATTTTCACCGTGAGTACAACATATGGATAAGCAAGAGGTAGACAACCCAAATCTCTGTCTTGTGCCCTGTGAAATCACAGTAATGACCACCGACGAGTCGGTCTTGACATGCGTGGATGTGGCTTCTCTGGCTGTGCTTTGTCTTGTAAAGCTGTCGATTGCTTGTCACAAGGAGAACTTCGACAATTCTTGACATGTCTGTGAAGGAGAACTGATTACCTAATACAGTGTAGACCGCTTACAACGTAAGTCGTCAGAGTCGCAAGCATCCGCACTATAAGCGGTACCGCACTGTAATCTAAACATTCTTCAAAGGCTGCACACGTGGAAAACATAGACAAGCAGCAGCGCATGTCCAAGAATTTAAGCGTACGACTGCAATTAACAGTCATACATTTGGCAAATATTTGCATGGTTGGGGACAACTGAATTAAAAAGCAAGAAGGAGCCTATCAGGCTCCAAAACGTCTGGTTTTAAAATTACAATAAATTTTGGTTGGGGTTTTCTTTACGACTGGGATCCCAATGACAACAATGACGTCCTTATTCTATGGGCATTAACTGCCAGGACATGGATATCCTAGGGTTAGGTCAAATACGAAGTGTTTTCACTGGGATCATCGCATCCGTTTAAATTTATAAACATTGAAAGATTCACTCCGAGGACTCGCGGTCTTCGCATCAGGCAAAGTAACACAGATAAAAAAAGATGCTATATAGTCGCCGACTAATTTTTCAGACCTCGATTGTTCACACTTTCCCGCTGCCAATGGTTTAAACACACCCCCCAAACACGTACCCCCCTCCCCTCAGGAGGAGCCAGACACTCCCCAATTTTTTACCGAGAAATCCCCCTTGTCCTCAATTTCTAAATTTTTTCTTTACTCCCGCACAGGAGGTATTGCCAAATGCCGAATGGTCTGGAAGAGCCATAAAGACATACAAAAAACATTGGCAGACTCAGTTGTAGTTGACGTCTACGTAATTTGAAGCGTGGAATAATGTAACTGTTGTGAAGTCAATGGTTGTGTACAGAGTATATGCTGTAGCGTTTATAAGTAAGATGGAATATGTTTCTAATGGCGGGATATAAGATTGAGAGCTAAGCAAAACCAAATGGCACATACGCAGTGGCCTAGGGCACATACCAAGTGACATTACCACATATATAGCCAATGGCATTACAACTATACACGTACCCATTGGAAAGACTGCGTGACAAAAGCAGTCGGCGGCCATCTGTGTGTCATTGTGAGAAGTGCAGTTGCCGGCCTGAATTAGAAAAAAGTTAAATGTTAGCAGAAAACAGCAACCAAATAACCTCGAAAATGTTAGAACCCTAAGGAAGATCAATATTGAAAGAGATATGTGTCAATGCGCCATATGCTTTGCTATCGACATGGAAATTTCATATTTATATCCTAGCATACATCACCAGTCGCATCTACTACGCTTCTGCACTTTTTCTCTTTATCCCTGCCTCTGTTTATGTTTTTTATGCTTTTTATGCATTTGGGGACTTGGTCAGAGCATATATATTTAAATATATGTATGCCCCATTAATAGACCAGCTGATATTGACCTTTTTCCCGGTGCTCCCGTGGGCGCTGCCATGTTTGATCACGTGGTGACGCTTCCATTGCTTGCCTCAGCTACCTCCGTTGCCTCCGTGTTTATAACGCAAGCGCGTGATGCTGGTGCGGCGCAGCAAACCTCCGTTTCGACGGATATCGTAGACGGTGACTATGTGGACGACACGAAGCTTTGGCCACAGCTTTAGAGGACATGTAAGTGCTTTCAGAGCTCATTACGCCTTGTCCAAATGGCGCGAGCAGTGTATACGGTGCTTGTACTAAAAGCGGGGCTAGAAATGTATTCCAAGCTTTCTAAACTTTCGGCTTATGAATTAAATCAGGATCAGTGTGCTCTTCCTTCTTCATTTGGCAAACATTTTGAAGCAGCGGCTTGTCATGTTTCTGACTCAGTAAACAAGGACTCTGGAACATTTTTGGGAGTGGGGGGGGGGGGGGGGGGCAAGTGTTGTAGTCGTTATATGTTGTGTTTATTATTTTTTCTCAATATTTGTCAATTCTTTATTTACATTACATATTATTATGCGTAATTTTAATGTCATCAATTATTAATGTTTTAATTCATTTTAGCCATATTACATTTTACATATTTGCGTGCTCACTTATTCTGCATTGATATACACTTTAAAAATGGTTGGAAATTTCAGAAGCACTGAAAACCTGTGCAGACCGCGAAAATGGCAAAACGGGTTCGAAATCTGCGAAAGAACATTTTTAATATTTCTGCATTCGCTTCCGCAGTAAATCAAATGTGAACTGACACAAGTACACAAATGTAATACAAGCAGATAAGAAAGTAGGCACTAGGCACAAAGCTATTATTGCATATTGACGAGCTTCATGGCCGGCATGACAAGAGCTAGGGTGTTGAGCGGGAGAGGTTGTCAAAGGAGGCCGAAGGTCGCTGTTCGTTCTGCCATTCTAGACACGAACTCTTTCATAACAGCATCCAAGTGCAGTTCCACAGCTCTCTTCTTGTGCACGTGGAGGAGGAGAAGGTGTGTCAGCCTCCTCTGCGTCATTCGATTGTGCAAAATGTTTTTACTCGCCTCGGAGCACTGAAAAATCGCTCTCCTGAAGCAGCTGACGCAGGCCCAGAAAACACAAGTTGCAGGTACCGGACAACCTGGTCCATCATTGTGCGCGTATCTGCAGACTTCCCTTGCAGAATTTGTAAAATGCGTTCACTTGCGGCCGGACCCTCGTCACGCAGGAGCGTTGGGAGAAGCACGAGTTGCGCTGAAAGCCGGCTGATGTCAAAATTTGCAGCGTGTGCTCCTAAAAGCTCATTTAGGTCATTTGCCATGAAGTTTCAACCTTCAGCAGCGTCAGTCAAAATGCGCTTGAGGCTAATCAGCTGCTCCATGCCAGGCTGTTCAAATCGCTGTCGGATTTCGCTGGTAATATGATCGATAGCGGCAAAAAACTTTTTCACTGTCGCGACTTGCCGTCAAGCGCTGCAGGATCCTCAGGCTTGTATGTGAATTGAAGCCTTCTGGGCGGTTGCGAAACTCTGGGCCCACGAGGTTCCTTTAGACCTAACTCTGTTACTCTTGAGTTCGTCCGCTGCCATAGGACGTCAAATGAGACCTTGACAAGCACTGACAAAGAGCCTCTGCTGCTTCTTTTGCTCATGCAGCGTAGTAAACTGGGCATTGAAGCATCCTCGCTAATTCCTCGCATGGGCCAAACAGGGGTATAGAAACATTGATACACAATAAAGTTTCGAACTTCTTTAATACTTTCTCATATCCTTTTATGGCTGTTCCTGCAAAGTCGTCTGCACCCTTTCATAGTTCTCAACGAACCTGTCCATTGATTTTACTCTGACTGTCCACCTCGTTGGACACAGTGGTAGCAGTAAGGTGTTCGGCCTGGAACAATCCTGCTCACCAGCATCATTACCCGGAGGAAGTACAACGCTCAAGTACAACGCTCAAGTACAACGACAATTTGTGTGTCAGGAGTAGTCTTTCCTTTCTTGTTAGAGGGCTGTCTTTGAGCTGGTCATCAATATTTTGTGCAGGTTTTCTGCATTTGCAAACGTTGTGGTCAGTTTTGTTGGATCTTAAGAGGTAGTTTGGAAACATAGTGTCTGGTGATTGCCTGGCTTGTGTATTATTTTGTTGAGAAGTGCGGTGACATGAGGGAAATTTTTATTATCCATTGATTTGTTGTTCCCTCTCTGTGTTTAAGTAAATTTTCCGCAAATTTTTTGTGCATCTGTGTGCGTAGTGATTTAATGAAGAGTTTGGTTACTGGTATGTTGAGTGGCGTGCCTGAATTTGTGGCTTCTTAACCCGCCATCGTGCGATCGTTGCACGTCCAGTTGATCATCGGCCTTCAGGAAAGCGTTGGACCACACAATCACCAGTGTGAAAATTTAACTATAGCTCTTGTCAAAAATTTGATTTGAGCATAAACGATCGGAAAGTGGGGGGAGCCTGCCCTCTCTGGAAAAACGTCGGGGGGGGGGGGGGGGCGACCGCTCCCCCTGCCCCCCCCCCCTCCACCGGTACCGGAGTCCCTGTCAGTAAAGTTCCTCCGTTCCATGATGCAAACACTATCCGATTATTAATTTTCAGCCTAATCGCTCACGGGTGTGCTCTGCTGGGATAGATTTGTTCTTGCTGCGCACAAAGCTTGGTTCCAAATGTTCTTTACTTTGTGGTAGCTTGTAGCAAAGACGTATTATCGCTAGTCCCTCGCTTACTCTCTGGACCGTCATGAAACGTTCAGCTTCCAACATTCATGACTTGTTGGTGTCGTTGCCGTCACTCATGCTTCGGCACATTGATTCAAGCGAGCGCCCATTCACTTATTGATACATTGGCGATAGGATGGGGCACATAAGTTTGCGTGCGAGTAGGGGTGGATGTGTGTAGATAACGTGGGAAAATCTTACTATTCTAGTAAGTAAGAGCCGAGGAAGCCTTAGCCAAGCGACGGCGCACAGTCGAAGATCTCGGATACGTCGATCGAGAAAGGGAACGAAGGTGGATCAGTATGCGGAACATACGTGAAAACCCAGACTACAGAGAAGCCGAGGCATCGTGATGCCGAGCTCGTAAGTCTATGGGAGAAGCATACAGCTGTTTCAAGCGCCAAAACCTTGCAAATCCTAGCAAAAACTTAGTAAAACTACAAGAACTACATGATCGTCACTCGGCTCTTCTTAAGCCTTGCACGTCTTAGCGCAAGCTTTTTAAATTTTTTTTTTGTCTTTATTGCATGGGAATATATTCGTAACATTATTTACATTACATTTAGACACACACCCAAGAAATTCACCCAGGATTACGATACTCCCTAATGCGAAATTTGAGCACAGCTGTATACGTATTTTTATTTCGCGATATATTGACTGGCGCGGACGATCTGTCGTGTGGCACGTTGCAAACGGAGCCAAGTGTAGCGCGACTGCCTCGCTAATCTTAAAGGGACACTAAAGGGAAAAATGATTCCTTCTGCATCTTTAGATTACCCTTCCACAATACCAAAAACACCACTCTTACCGCGAGAAGCCTCTTGGTAAGCCAGAAGGAAAATAAAACACACAGGCGAGTGGCGACGCCACCTTGAAGTACCCGCACCAGCTCACCATGACGTCATGGATTCTGACAGCGTCTTATAGGTCTCGGTAAATTTTTTAGTGATAAAGATTGACTACATTGTGCTTTAAAGGAGCCAAAGACTGAATATGGCAAAGTTCGCAAGCATTTACTGAGCCAACGTGGCCCTAATACGAAAAATTACTTCAGAAGTCACACTGTCATTACTTACCCCAACGTCACACTGAAGTGCTGACGTTGGGGTTCACGCGCGACATTCAAAACAATTAACTTTGAGCTTCATTTTCTCTTCTAATAATTGACCTATTTCAGTGTAATTAATGACAGCAGAGTCTTTGAAGAATACTTTATCAGTCTAAGTTGATTTATTGCTTTGTTTTAGTGTCCCTTTAAGCCCCCTTGAATAAAATTAATAGTAATGGCATTCCTCCTCGCCAAGCCTCTTCTCTTCGCCTCTCGCGCTTTCCCTCGTCGCTCTCCCTCGCAGTTTGGCTGTTCGCTCCGCGATGCGCCGGCCTCGCCCATAGACTAACGCGAGGTGACATTAGGAAATGTAGTTGGGTGTTTGCGCATGGATGTTTACCGTATTTAAGGCTTCTTTATTGTGTGCTGTGCTAAGAGCGATGATGGAACGCCATGAAACTGGCAGAATCAGATGATTTTGTGCTTTTTTTCATCAGATCGAGTAACTGTGCAGTTGTTCTGCCGCTTCGGGTTGGGTGCCTGCTTCCAGTTGGGGGCTTTTTGAGGCTAGTTTCGTGGATAAATTGCTTTTAGTGTCGAGCTTTAGCACAAAAATCAGAGCTCTTTGTCTCGCCAATAGTGTATACGTAATGTACACGATGTTCATTGATCATGGATTGAACATTTAAGACTGTATCGCCGCTCTCCGAACGTGTTCCTTTTTTGTTTACTGCAATCATATGCCTGCAGAGCTTTATTTGAGTGCAATGTCGTTCACGACCAGTGTACCTGCAGGCTGTCACGGCTTGCACAGATCAAGCCGCTTCGCGAGTTATTTATATTGCATTCATCAGATTCTTTATTTGGCGTTCTAAATACACTTGCCCAGCGTGAAAGGGCTGCGATTGCTCTACTTCTTTGAACCTAGCTGCGAAAAAAAAAAAAGAAAGAAATCGGGACACTATACAAACACGAGCGCAGACTGTCAACAGGTATGTATAATTGGAAGACACTTGAATATATACCCGTATATACAAACACATTGCGCGCGAACGCGAAAGCTTGACGTCGAGTCGCAAAAAGAAACAACTGACCACTATTGATCACGCTCAAAAAATTCGATCCGGACCGGCCCCGATCGCGATCAGAAATGTACGTGTGACACCGGTATCGCGATCGGGGCCGGTCCAGATAGGATTTCTCGATACCGGTGTCACACGTACGTACACTAAATCTGATCGCGATCGGGACCGGTCCGGATCGGATTTCTTGATCGCGATCAACAGTGGTTGCTGCATGCTACACGGTCCAACGACCCGAATAGAGTTATTTTATTATCGTCTGCTGATCGTCGGCAACTCTCAGAACTGCATGGTGCTTTGGTTACAAATCCGCATCGCGCTCTTGGCCGGCGCACTTCGCGTGCTCGCTGGTTCGCTTGTGTGCGGGATCTTCCGGCCGCCGCATACGATAATACATCTTTGCTACAAGCTATTATACAAAGTACAGAACAGCTACGTTCCAAGCCTTGTGTGCAGCAAGACTAAATCGATTGCAACTCAATACACCTGCGAGCGATTAGGCATAAAATAATCAGGCATACAGTGACCGCACCGACTAACATCACTGAGTGATAAACGTGACAAACAACTGCTTCAATGTATTTGCCAAATAAAGAACGAAGAGCAAAACACACTGATCCTGATTTTCAGCCTCGTTTTTAAGAACAATTGTACCGTATACGCTGCTCGCGCCGTTTGGACAAAGCTTAACGAGCTTCGAAAGCGCTTTTACATGCCTTCTGAAGCTGTCGCCAAAGCTTCGTGTGAACCCCCCAGTAGGCGTCTGCGATAACTTCCGAAACAGAGGTTTCCTGAGGTACACCGGGCGTCATGTACACCCACTATAAACATGCACGGAGGCAAATGAGGCGGCTGAGGCAAGGAATGAATGCGTCACCACGTGATCAAACATGGCTGCGGCCACGGGATCACCGCGAAAGGTATTGACCCTTTTCGCGGCAATCCCGCGGGAGCTGCCATGTTTGCACACGTGGTGACGCGTCCATTACTTGCCTCAACTGCCTCCGTTGCCTCCTTGTTTGCAATGGAAGTGTATGACACCGGCACCACTGAGAAAACCTCTGTTTCGCGGAGATATCGTCGACGGTGACTAGGTGGACGACACGAAGCTTTGATAACAGCTTCAGAGAACATGCAAAAGCGCTTTCGGAGCTGATTAATCTATGTCCAAACGGCGCAAGCAGCGTATATGGTGCTTGTTGTATAAGCGGGGCTAAATATATGTATTACAAGCTATCCAAACATTCCGCTCATGAATTGAATCAGGATTAGTGTGTTTTGCTCTTTGTATACTTTATTTGGCAAATGTTTTGAAGCAGCGGCTTGTCAGTTTCTGACTCAGTGAAGTTCCTCAGTGCGACCACTATCTGATTATTTTCTGCCTAATCGCTCGCGGGTGTGCTAAGTTCCGATAGATTTGTTCTTGCTGCGCACAAGGCTTGAAATATAGCTTGTTTGTACATTGTAATACCTTGTAGCAAATATATATTACAGCTATAGTAACTCGCTTACTCTTGTGGACCGTCGCGAAACCTTCAGCTTCGACCATTGGTGCGCCATCGGTGTAGTCCGTCATTTATTGTGCGTATACAGTGTGCACATATTCAAGTGTGCGCTCATTCCCTTATTCTTGATACGTCGGCGATAGAGTGGGTGTAAGTTTTCCTACCATTTGGGACAGATGTGTATAGATAATGTGCGCGAAACTTACTATGACAGGAAGCGGCGCTACTCCCTTTGTCATTGTTTAACGAGTCGTACTCACTCTTGCCGACGTTCTGGGGATGAAGCCCTTTCTTTGAAGGTTAGCGATACAAAGCTGGCGGATGAGCAAATTTCTGTATCCTCGAGGAAAGCCGTACGTACATCACGAAGTGCCGGTTGCATTATCGGACAGTTGCAGCAGCCGTCCGGGAACTTGGCCACGCAGATTCATTCTATTCCTTAACATGCCAGTTACTATTTTTGCAGCCAACTATTGCACACGTCTTCAATCCACATGATTCAATCTAGCACGATTGGAGCACAGTGTGTTAGCGAAAACTCAGTTGCATTTCCGACAGCTGATCGCACAGAAGCAAGGTAGAAGCGGTAATGGTTTCGTATTCGTGCGCGGTCGCTGAGGAGAGGCATGGATGGATGGATGAGGCTGAACCCTTTAAATCGGGCGGTGGCATACGCCACCTAGCCATGGCTATTAACATAATTTGTACTTTGTGGTGGGTGAAATTTCACCCCTGCCTTAATTTTATCCACCAATCAGATAACCTCTGTTTGGTTATTTCTACCCGCTTAAAGTCTATTTTGCTTTCACTGTCCCTAAACCCCAATGCTTTGAAAAAATCAGCCCCGTTGCCTTGCACTGTAGGGTTAAGCCCCTTACAGAAAAGTATGAGGTGTTCAGCCGTTTCCTCTTCTTCTCCACACGCACAGCACAACGTGTCTATACCTTGGTACTTGACTCGGTACATCTTAGTCCGCAATACTCCCGTCCTGGCTTCAAACAACAAAGAGCTTCCCCTAGAATTATCGTAGATATTTTCTTTGGCAATTTCTTGCTTGAAAGTTCGGTATGTGCCCAGTGCTGATTTCGTCTGCATCCCTGTTTTCCACAGACCCCTCTCTGTTTCCTTAACCTTTTTCTTAACCGCTGTTTCCTGGTTTGCACCCCTCCTGCAGTCCAAATATTTGATTGACAGTTTTCTGGTCAGCTTCCTCCATTTTGTATCAACATTCCTCATGTACAAATAACTGAAAACTCTCCTTGCCCACCGCTTTTCTGCCATCTCTCTCAATCGCTCCTCAAATTCTATCTTGCTGCTGGCTTCCCTGCCCTCGAATGACGTCCATCCCATGTCACCCTGTACCCCCTGATTTGGTGTATTTCCGTGTGCTCCCAGAGCCAGTCTACCTACCCCTCGCTGCTTAACTTCCAACCTTGCTCGAACCTCTGATCTCATGCACAGGACCGCATTGCCGAAAGTCAAACTAGGGACCATCACCCCTTTCCAAATCCCTCTCACCACTTCGTACCTATTGTAATTCCACAGTGCCCTATTTTTCATCACAGCTGCATTTCTGCTACCTTTAGCCGTCACATATTTTTCATGTTCCGTTAGGTACTCAGCCCCATTGTTTATCCACACTCCAAGATATTTGTACTTATCCACCACCTCCAGCGTAACCTCCTGTATCCTATGCTCGCTGCCCTGATTATCATTAAAAGTCGTGACTGCCGATTTTTCTTTACTAAACTTCAAACCTAAGCTATCTCCCTCTTTACCACAGATGTCCATTAATCTCTGCAAGTCTTCCTTGCTGTCAGCCATAAGTACAATGTCATCTGCATACATCAGTCCTGGTAATGACTGTTTAATCCATTCTCCCTGCTTGAAATAGGAAAGGTTGAAGCCAAGTCCGCTCCTCTCTAATTTTTTCTCTAATCCTTGTAAATACAGCATGAACAACAGAGGTGACAGAGGGCACCCCTGCCTAAGCCCCTGCTGTATCTCTATAGGCCCAGATACCTTGTTTTCCCATTTTATAAGCACCCTGTTACTTTTATAGATATCTTTTAAAAGATTTCTTACTCCATCTTCCACCTCTAGAGTGCCCAGTATGTCCCACAAATCCTTTTGGATTACACTGTCATAGGCTCCCTTGATATCCAGAAAGGCAAGCCATAGGGGCCTGTGTTCCTTTTCTGCTATTTCAATACACTGTGTCAATGAGAACAGATTATCTTCTAACCTTCTTTGTTTTCGGAACCCATTTTGTAGTTCCCCCAGCACCTCCTCGCTCTCCACCCATGCCTGCAGTCTGTCCTTTATAATCTGCATTACCACCCTGTAAACCACTGACGTCACTGTTATGGGACGGTAGTTGTTTATGTCGGCTTTGTCCCCCTTTCCCTTATATATCATGCTCATCCTGCTCAGTCTCCACCCGTCGGGGGCTTTACCGTCCATTATCATTTTGCTCACTGCCTCTCTTAATGCTTTCTTAGATTTTGGGCCCAATGTCTTTATCAACATAATTGGGATGCCATCAGGACCTGTCGACGTGCTACTAGGAACCCTCTTCTCTGCCCTTTCCCACTCGCTTTGTGCCAGTGGAGCCACTGCACTGACTAGTCCATCCTCACCTGATTGAGCACATGCTATGTTTCGTTCTTTAAATTTTTCTGTCATCATTGTTCTTATATGTTCCATTGCCTCATCTCCCTCTAGTCGAACACCTTGAGCTGTAACTATAAACCTCTGCTCTAGGCTAGTCTTATTACTCAAGGAGTTGAGATGTTTCCAAAATTTCTTCGCTGCTTTTCTATCCTTTTTGTTTACTTCTGACAACCATTGGCTCCCCTTTCTTCTGATCTTCTCATTGATCAAATTGGATGCTTCCCTTCTACAGTTTAAGAAGTTGTTCCATTTTCTGCCTACATCAGCTTCTGGTTCACCCCTCTGCTTTGAATATCTGTGTTCCCTGGATGCTTCCTGGCGTTTCTCTATGGCCTTCTTAACCTCCTCATCCCACCAGCTCTTGGGTTTACGTCTTCTGTTCCCTTTTGTCCTGACTCGTACCTTAGTAAGCTCTAGCTCAAATAGTCCTGTTAAATTTGCATATGTCCATTCTGTTTTTGTATCCTCTGAAATTACTTCCTCAATTTGCTGGGTTGCTATTTCAAGCTGCTTTTCCGAGTAAAATATCCCACCTGGTTGTTCATCTTGCCTCCTACCTACTTTCATTTCCCTTCTAAAACTCACCTTAATACGTTTGTGATCACTACCTAGACTTCTGGAGCCATATTCATCTATGCTCATTACATTTAGCCTATCGTGCATCCTATGTGACATTAGTGCATAATCTATCGTCGACTGCAGGCTCCCTACCTCCCATGTTATGTGCCCTTCACACTTCTCAGTACTGTTGCATACAACTAAGTCATGCATTTCACACATATCCAGCATCATGTTGCCTGTTGAGTCTGTGTACCCGTCCATGTCTTCTATGTGTGCGTTCATATCGCCTAGTATAATAATCTCGCACCCTTCTCCTAGCTCATTAATGTCACTTGATATGCATTCCAGCATTTTTTTGTTTTCCTCTTTGGCATTTGCTCCTGTCCACAGGTATAAAAAACCAAGGAGTGTCTGCTCTCCTGCAACTTTCCCTTTTAGCCATAAATGCTCCTTGCATTCCTGTTTGACCCTTTGCCAGTTCATACTTTTATGAATGAATGCACCAATTCCACCCCCTTTTCTGCTGCCCTCTGTTCTATTGCAATATTCCCATGCATAGTCAGGATTACAGGGAGGTTGCTCCATGTCCCTAAGATGTGTCTCCACAAACCCGTATACCATCAGCTTTTCTTGCCTTAGTTGCTCGTCTATCTCCTCCCACTTCAGCCTATTCCTGCCACCTTGCATGTTAATGTAACCTATGTCCGAATGACCTTGCCCCTGGTGCTTACGTCTATTTCTTCTACCGATTCTACGTTTCTTGAATCTTGGAGCCTCTCTGGGTCCGTCTTCATCTACACTGGTGGTCTTAGGGCTCTGGGTCCCCCCAAAAAAGCCGTAGCTTGGCGCCCTATCCTACTACCTACGCTCCCGCCCGTGGCACCACTGTAGTGAATGCCATCCTGTGCAAAAGGCTGGGAGCCAGACTCGTACACTTCCCGGTTTACCTCCATTACACCGTACCCAAGTGGTCTGCTCAGACCCGTAATGACCCGGTTAGCCTCAAGCACCCTCCATTCCATCGCGCTAGCCTCTCCCCGGACATGTGGGATTGTGCATATGGTCACATGCACTTTCGCAGAGGTTTCTCTGAGTTTACGCAACCCAACCTCTAACTGTCCGTTTAGGTTCTGGCTCCTTCCCTTCAGCACATCGTTGAGACCAGCATGGATAACGACCAGATGTTCATGCTCGAGGTTGTCCGATACCACCTTCTGAGCTTTTGCCATTGCGTCAACCATGCACTTCCCTGACTGGGCCTCCACCCTCACCCGCCCGTCTGCCTTCACTGTTGTAAGGACGCCCTCCTTAACCCTAGCTACGTTGGAGTCCCCCACCACTAGGACCCTTCGCTCTACACGTTTGCCTCCCGCCTGCGATTGTCGTCCTCCAGTTCGCGCTAGCTGGTTCTCCACCCGCCCTGCGCCACTGACACGTGACGATGTGCTCCCTGCCGTTCGTCCCTTCCCACCCGAAGCCTGCCGCGCTACCTCGCTGTAGAGTTGTGGAACCGCCGTGTTGCCGCCGGCTCTCGCCTGCTGTTCAACGGCCCCTAGGCGTCCCTCCCTGCTCTCATGGCATGCCTCTGCCTGAGTCTCCGCGCTGTCCCCGCCGCCCGCCTGAGCTGACCCGGGATTACGCGGCGGCGGCGCATGGCGCGCCGCCGTGAGCGCCATCTCGTTTCTCTAAAACAAACTGCTCGGCGAAAAGGGTCAATAGGGAGCTTGCTGGCGCGCTGCGGGTTTTAATGTCGAACGAAAACGGCCAGTTTGCCGCCGCTGATAACCGTCAATTTGGCGCGTTCACGTCTTCATTCCCGATTCGCCTCAAAAGTGCCACGTCGTCACCAGCTGCTTGGCGAGCTGGGACTATATTAAAATCATCGCGATCTCGACAAATCGCACCTCGAGGCTGGCACCCCGGTGCGCCGTTTCATCGAATCATCCGATCGCGTCACGGGGCGCGCCGGCGCGGTACGATTTGTCGAATTCGCCGTCAGTTTCGCCCGAATATGCTGGAATACATGGCGTCTGGTCGACGCTCGTGCGATATGTAGTTAAAAAATGTCACAGTTTCGCCCTAAGGGCGAAGCAATGAATGCGATAGCAACACAGCAATGTCATACGAAGTAAGGTGAGCGGCTTTGGTAGCAATATGAATTGTAGTAAACATGAGCTGATTAGGCGCGCCGCCGTGAGCGCCATCTCGTTTCTCTAAAACAAACTGCTCCGCGAAAAGGGTCAATACATTGAGTTCTATGGCAGGATAAACGTTTATCCTGCCATAGAACTCAATGTATACGCATATCAAAACATCACAGTTTCGCCATAAGGGCGATACCATGAATGCGATGTCATGAATGAACTGAAAAATGTATACATGACATACATGTATACATATGTTATACATGAACTGACAGTTGGCAGTTCAGCGCTCGTCCTATTGCTTGTGTGTGTGTGTGTGTGTGTGTGTGTGTGTGTGTGTGTGTGTGTGTGTGTGTGTGTGTGTGTGTGTGTGTGTGTGTGTGTGTGTGTGTGTGTGTGTGTGTGTGTGTGTGTGTGTGTGTGTGTGTGGTGTGTGTGTGTGTGTGTGTGTGTGTGTGTGTGTGTGTGTGTGTGTGTGTGTGTGTGTGTGTGTGTGGTGTGTGTGTGTGTGTGTGTGTGTGGTGTGTGTGTGTGTGTGTGTGTGTGTGTGTGTGTGTGTGTGTGTGTGTGTGTGTGTGTGTGGTGTGTGGTGTGTGTGTGTGTGGTGTGTGTGTGTGTGTGTGTGTGTGTGTGTGTGTGTGTGTGTGTGTGTGTGTGTGTGTGTGTGTGTGTGTGTGTGTGTGTGTGGTGTGTGTGTGTGTGTGTGTGTGTGTGTGTGTGTGTGGTGTGTGTGTGTGTGTGTGTGTGTGTGTGTGTGTTTTTGATTCCTGTCCTCGTCTTCCTCGCGCTGCTTCAAGTTATACTCCCAAGTAAAAACTAGCTGTTGGGCTAGGGGCTCTCGGTTTGAATCTTGCTAGCGGACAATTTATGTAGTTATTTATTTATTTAAATATACCTTACAGGCCCAAAGGGCATTGAATAAGAGGGTTTAGTTATTACAATGAAAGCACAAGCGAACTCGTAATGAACAAGGTTACAAAGCAACTGAACAAGCAAACGCAACAAAATAAATTGCAAAATACAAAGGAAGGTTTCAACGCAAGCGAAAAAAAAAAAAAAAAAACAGGATACGTTTGCGAAATAAGCACTAAAAGAGCGTGTGACTGCAAGTGAAGAAGAAAACGCAACGTCTTTCTTAGCGACTTTACCACCGCTTTTCCGTATTTGGTATGTTTCAAACCACTATCCTGGGCCGCTCCCGGAGGTAGTGCACGTCCGCACCAATAAAATTACGTCATTTTCAGGTTTGAGCTCTGTTATTGTTTCACACTTTTAATATTTAAGCCTGAAAAGATTTAAGATAAAAGGCATGCGCTGGCGGTGTTTTGTTTCGTGACATTTGTTTGTGGGCTGCCATTCTCAAAATTCTGAGGAATAATTTTGTCCTGCTTGTAAGACCTGGTATGAGCAACTTTAATGATAGAATGGCGTGGCACTAAAACCCGCAAATATCGCATGTCATATAGCATGGCATGTCATATATCATACACATGTCTAAATATATACGGAACCTCACGGCGACGCCGACGGCGATTACGGCTAAAATTCTCTTCGAGGGTCCATACAATTGCTATCGAAATAAAATAGCGCGTTATATCCGGTCCTGCACTCTAAGAGGTTACGTTATAAGTATTAAGTGGTCTGTACTGCATGTATGCATGTGTGCAAGTGATGTGCAAATAGATCATGAATTTACTAGTAGTAGGTAGTGTGCGAGAGATAACAGTTAGTTTGAGCGCCACATTGCATTTGTCCGCTTGACCTGCCGTGGTGGCGTAGTGGCTATGGCGTTGCCCTGTTGAGCCCGAGGACGCGGGATCGAATCCCGGCCGCCGCATTTTGATTAGGGCGAAGTGCAAAAACGCCCGTGTGCCGGGCATTGGGTTCACATTAAAAAACACCAGGTGGACAAAATTGACTTGAGTCCCCCCCCCCCCCCCCCCCACCACGACGTGCCTCATAATCATATCGTAGTTTTGACATATAAAGCTCCAGAATGTTTTCTTTTTTTTTTTTGTCTTCTTGGACATTGGTGGAGGCCTAAAGCATGAGGTAGCTTGTAAGTAGGACCAAGACGTAGTAGGCACAAGGTGCGCAATTATTTCATGAATTTGCCAGCAATAGCTAAGTGTAGTGTGCAAAAGATAATGTTTAGCTTGAGTGCCACATTGCATTTGTTCACTTGGAGATTGGGGGAGGCATAAAATAAATGAAATAGCTTACAAGTAAGATTCAGGGTTCTTTCTTTTTATTCTCCGAGAATTTGGTGTACTTTCTTGTCTTTATTTGCACCCACAAGTTCAGCTTCTTTCATTAATGTATTTTTCTAGTTGAACTTTCACTGGCATTTTGTGGCAGATTACTTTTTGAACTGAGCTTACCGTTCTATTTTTATTGAATATCTCGTCGGTGCTGAAATGTGCTGTATAACTGCATATCCTGCTCTTCCGCACTGCAGTGGCATACAATACACAAAATGCAAAGTTATCGAGAAACACTCTAGCAAGGGCACAATGCCATATGGCGATGTGACTATGCAGAAGTTATAAGGATGAGTGCGTTCGGTACTTGAACACAAACAGAATGCGACTTTATTCCAACAAGATACAGGTAGTGCTCCAATGAATACATTCGACTTCCGCTCTTTCGACTCAGGCGGCACCAGTTTGTGAAAGATTTAGTCGAATTATCTTAAAGATCAAATTAACAAACGACAGCACAGTGAGCAAATAGAAATCTTATTTATTGCTTGAAAAGGTCTGCAATGTCTTCTTGCTTTTTGTTCTTGAAGCGAGACTCGACCAGCAAGCGGCGGATAGCGCAGACATGTTTAAACGCTGCCTCAGCGTTTAGCTGTCACGTTTCTGACATTGTAGTCGTCTCGTAGGACTTCTTTGGCAGCTTGGCGGGGTCCGCTAAACGTTGTTTTATTGCGACAGCAATTATATGGACACTCAAAGCAGATTTCTACCGTCGCCGTCGCCGTGAGGTTCCGTATGACGCCAACGGCGATGAAATCGTCACTGTATGCTGTATGTGCGAGTGAAAGCGCGCGAGGGACGCGCGCTTTCACAGGGACGTGCGCTTTCACGGGGAGCGAACGCACGGTGGAGATCAAACGCGCGTTCTCCACCGTGCTCTATGAAGGGCTGCAGAATTAAGAATTCCTCCTTTACAATCACCATATATATATATATATATATATATATATATATATATATATATAGAGAGAGAGAGAGAGAGAGAGAGAGAGCAAACGCGACTTCTTCCGTCGCGCGAAAGGCCGTGGGGGGACGGGAGGGAGGGAGGGGAGGCGACGTTTAGCTTCGGCACCAAATGCCTATTTATATAAAAACGTTGCGAGGTGAGAAGGTGGTAAAAACTTCCGACGCTGCTCGCCGAGTGTCCCGTTCTTATCTCGTCGAAAACATCCGAGCCGCCTCCAGAGGCACCGGTAACAGTCACCAACGCCGCGCGCGTTCGGTGCGAACGCGGGCAAAACGCCGACGGCGTCGACAACAGTTCTGCGCGTTGCTGATGCTGCTTTGGTTGGTTGGTAACAACTTTATTGATAGTCCTGCAGAGCTTTCGCCGACGGGGCCTTAGGTCTCCCACGTGGGGACGTCAAGGTGTTGCCTCGCCGCCGCCTCGCGGGCCTGCTGGACGGCCCAGAGTTGATCACCGAGGCTGGGGCTGCGCAAGGCAGCGGCCAACCGCGGCGGAAGGGTTCCGGAATTAGCACCATGCGGGTTTTCGTTACAGTCCCAGAGCATGTGACTTAAAGTGGCTATCTCAGTATGACAGACCTTGCATCCTTGCATATATTTATTTGTCGGGTATGTACCGGGGTAGAGTCTGTGGTATTGTGCCTGATTAGGGTACGTGAGTGTCTGCAGTTGTCTGAAGGCCACCGCCTGCGCCATGTCCAGCTTGTCGCTGGGCGGAGGGAAGGTTCGGCGGGCCAGGCAGAGGGCCTTGGTAATTTCGTTGTAGCTCGCCAAGCAGTCTTTAGTGCTATCCCATGGACGACGGTCGCCGGCGCGGTTCGTGAGCTCGCGCGCCTTGGCGTGTGTGGTCTCGTTTCGGTTGCGATGCGTGTCCGATACTTCTCCCATGTGCGCTGGGAACCATTGGATTCTGGTTTGAAATTCTTCCTCCCGCTGGACATGTCGGTTGCTCAGGACTCGGGCCGCTGTCCGTGCGATCCAGCCTTTGGCGAAGTTTCTGACCGCTTGTCGTGAGTCGCAGAGAACCGCCGTGCACGTCTGATCCGTGAGGGCGAGTGCCACCGCCGCTTCTTCCGCTTCTTCCGCTTCTTCTGCGCGCGCGCACGCTACACTTGCCGATATGCGCATTGTGCCTTTCGAATCAACGACCGCCACCGCGAATCGCGGGCGTTCTGCGTATTCCGCGGCGTCAACGAATCGTGTCCCCCGGTTGCAACACTACATTTGCTAGTAGGTACAGCGTTTGACCGCTGGCGCCACGCTGCGCCGCTCGCACGTACCGCGTTTCTAGGTGGTTCCGTTCACCGAGGGCGCTCGAACGCAATGATATGGTTTGCACGAATGCAAATTTTGGAAGCATGGCTCTATGGCTGAGTGGCTACGGCGCTCGCTTTGGGAACGCGCGTACGCTGGTTCGAATCCCGCCCGGGCTAGAATTTTTCTTTTTTTTAATATCACGCTTTTCTTCTTTTTTCTCTCTCTGTTTGCCAGCGTGGTCGTTTGAACCCCGGTGCCACGGCGGCAGCCGTGGTACCGGGCGCCGACGCGAAGCGGCGGTCGTTGGGGTGTTGCGGAGCGCAGCGTAGCAACACCCCAAATAAAAAAATACTGCTCCAGTCAGGTAGACTGCTCCCTCCCTGATAGTGAGATTATATTTGGATCATCAAAACAGTGATGCGTTTATAATACCACCGATCCCAACAGCAGGCTAGTCACCACCAGCCCAGCGTTTTCTCCGTCAACGCCTCCTCCGTTCCAACGGCGGCGGCTACAAACATGGTACGCGCGAGCGGCGCAGCGTGGCGCCAGCGGTCAAACGCTGTACCTACTAGCAATTGTAAATACGCTCCCCGGTTCGTCTCCGTGGGTGTGGAGCTGCTGCATGTCGAAGTTTATACAGCTGATAAAACTACTAGCCTTACTTCGTATAGCTCTCTACTAATTTGCTATTGCAATTGATGCTTCAACTGCCACAATTTTTTATGTGCAAAATGATACACACAAAGAAGTGTGTGTCTGTTTTTTTGCACCACAAAAACAATGTTAAATTAGCAGTGTGGTCGTCGGTGAGTGGCCCACAAACCTCAACACTATCGTTGGAACCGGCAAAATCATCAAAGGAGACAAAAGCATTATCACTGTTTTAGTAACCGCTACGCGGCCGAGGGGGCGTCGGTGGGCGTCGGATTTAGAGTCACTGGAAAAACAAGTTTCTGAGTATCGCATTCCTTTTCCCTGCGCCGCCTGTCCTCCCAATGGCTCGAACGCGCCAGTCACGTGGCTTGTTGCGGGCATAGGGCTTCCAAGAGCCGGCCGGCAGCGCTGCAGTGCATGCTGCGGGAACGCGAATGCCGTGTTCGTTGTTTGTTGGCGAGGCTTACTCGATCATTGGCTCCAACTACCAATGTTTAGAGTCTATACTCGCGTACAACTTTCTGTGGCAATGAAGGGAAAGCTACGGGCGCGTGGCTGCTGCGCATGTGTTACCGCGCCAAGTAGTCTGGCAGCGTTTCACAGTGCTTTTGGTTGCTCGGAGCAGACGCTGAATCGACGTAGCTTCCACGTGCGACGGTTTCGCGTTCGCCCAGAAGCGGAAGGGAAAAGCTGCAAAATAAGTAAACTTTTACACTCGGTGATGCATTCTGTCATATGTAACTGTTGCTAATAATGTGTTTATGTTTTCTCTTCCCCAGCCTAAACTAACGTGGATTAAAATGCGGGACTCTTTTCAGAAGCGCTCTCACTTGGGCGCGCTTTGGCTCCGACCTTTCCCTTCATTGCCACAGAAAGTTGTCCGCGAGTATAGAGCACTGCACGCGCGCTCGGGCCGACCCGAAAGCCCGGGCCGGGCTTGGGCTCAAAGCCACGGGCCCGGGCCGGACTCGGTCCCGCTCATTAAAGGGCGGGCCTTCGAGCACACGCGAACGTTATGCATTGCATGATTCAAGGCAATCTGTGCCAAGGGGGAGTGACACTTGCATACCTTAGCAAAGCACAGAAAATATAGGATGAAGTTCTAATTCTTTTTTTTTTCTACAAAAACGAACATTGTTTCCGCGTCAGGAAAAATAAATTATACGAAACACCGCTCTTCAATCCATTTCCCTGTTACGGCTTTTGCGATTGCAATATGGCCCCTCTCGACACTATTATATTATTCTAGCGCTAACGCGCAAGGAATGCCTCTTGCTACATGTGCGGTTATTTTATGCTGTATGCTCGTGAATTCATATATATATATATATATATATATATATATATATATATATATATATATATATATATATAATCAGCCTATATTTATGTCCACTGCAGGACGAAGACCTCTCCCTGTGATCTGCAATTACCCCTGTCTTGCGCTAGCTGATTCCAACTTGCGCCTGCAAATTTCGTAACTTCATCATATATATCATATCATGTGATATCATGTCATATATATATATATATATATATATATATATATATATATATATACAGGGAGAGGTCTTAGTCCTGCAGTGGACATAAATATATATAATCGCGTGCGAAATTACCTCGCAGGACCAGTAAATGTGTGCGCACCAGCGGAAAAATAACAGCACAGCCTATGGGCCGGATCACTGATGTTCCCATGGGAGAAACAAAGATTTCTGTGTTTTTTTTTTGCTTATACACAGCAGCTGATTAGACCTCGAGAAGGTGAGGCTGACACATACGGTACAGTCTGGAAGTTATTATTATTATTTTTTTTTTTCACTCGCAGGCCGGGCTTGGTCATGCACACGCGGGCCTTGGCTAAGCTTAGTAATGAACGCCCGGGCCCGGGCCGGGCCCGGGGCGGGCTTGGTATCACGGGCCCTGGCTGGGCTGCTCAGGCTTTATAAAGCGGGCCCGGGACAAAAAATCATGCCCGTGCAGTGCTCTAGTTTAGACCTCCCTGTCTTCATGCATGGCGGCTGCACATGCAGCTGCATTAACCTGACTGAGAACAGGGGTGCTATAACGTAAAGCTATTCCAAATTGTTTCTATTCCAATTCTACAATCAGCCCTCCACGATTGGCCAAATAATGTTCGGGCTAACCCCAGTTCGCCTTTCTGTCACGCAACGTCACGAATGAATGAATTCTTTTCTTAGGAAAAGGGAGGACCGAAGGTCGCTGGTGGGGGAGGAGGGACATACGAGGAGAGGTAGACACCCACTAAATCGCGCGAGCCAGGCCGTTAGCAACGCCGAAGTGGGCTATAACTTTACTAAGTGATCGGGGTCTTCGAGAATGTCGTTCTGTAAAGATTCAATGTGGCAATGTAGAAAAATATTGCTGTCGGCTCTATAAATATTGATCGTGGGACAGTGTAAAATGAGATGCTGCAAGTTGGTTTCACATACAGAGTGCCAGAAGGTGCATATCGGGGGGGGGGGGGGGGGGGGGAGGCCCTTCTTCCCGCCAGCCAACGTGTGCCATTTGTGAACTATGTCAGGGGTAGTGGCTGTGTTCGCAAGTACTTTATTTATGAATATTTCCTGGGATCGGCTAAGGGCGAGGTCCTTAAAAATGTGAGGAGGAGTGAGATGTTTCAGTCTCTCCCTGTTAGTGTACTTGAGGAAGCGACGTATTCGTGAGAGTTCGGCGGCAAATCCGCATAGGTGTGGTCACCAACTTTGGGAGAACCGCATAGGAAAGATTGGAGACGATAAGGTAAAACTCCAGACCGTGAGGTGGCAAGACCATGTGCCACGTACCTCGTTACCTCCCCCCTGGGCCCCCACGTGTCCCGGCGTCCAGGCGACCCTAACGTCAATGCCATTCTTCTGCTTGTGCTGTAGAATATGGCGGATGCGTAGAGCAGTGATATCTTCCACACTGTGGTCCTCAATGTCTTTTAATGCTTCGAATGAGTCGGTGTAGATGGTGTATGGCGCTGAATTGTCTTGTAAGGCGGTCCAGATGGCCAAAAGTTCTGCCTGTGCAGGTATCGCGTAGTTTAGTGCACAAATATAGCGCGTGGCCTCACCGGTCGAGGGTTTGTACCAGGCCAGAGCCATGCGGTCGCCATCGAGCGCGGCGTCAGTAAATATTGCGATGGCGTCGTACTGATTGTGTCTGTGAGAGAGGCGCTGTCTGGCCGTAGTGGCCCCTGTTGCGAGTGGCGTAGACATCTTGTAGGGGTGAAGGGTAGGAAAAGCAAGGGTGGGTTCTTCGCCTGCAGTGTTCCGCGGTTCTATGCGGATGCGTTGGGTGTCCCACAGCAGTGTGTCCTGACCCTGTGTCGTGAGATGCAGTCGATTATTCAGTGATATCTGAGCAAGTTTGATGATGTCGTCGATGGGTGGCAGGGCCGTTAAGTCTTGCAGTTTGCGTATATTCGTGAACTTCGGGAGACCTGCAATTGTCCGAAGAATTTGTCGGGATAATACTTGAATGTTTTTTCGACTGTTTTTGATGGTGTTACGACTTCGCTTCCATATGTGATTTTACCAATTGCGATGGATCTGATGAGGGTGGTGCAGGCTGCCTGCCGTGCCCCGCCGAACTTGTAGGAGACGCGCTATATAGTGCGCAAGAGCCTGGGCCATTGCTTTTTGAGCTCAGTCGTCCAAAATTGTCCCGTATTGCAACTGTGGATGGGAATCCCAAGAATTTTAACGTGACCGTGAGTGGCCCTGAGTTCATGCTGACCCAATGTCAACACTATTGCCTGTTGTGGCAGGAGGACGCTTCGTCTGCCATTGACACATGGAAGTTGCGTTTTCTCAGGTGCTAAAGTGAGTCCCAGTTTAGGAAGGGTGTCTTCGAGTGCAATAAGGGCAGCTTGAAGTTCGGTTGCCATGTGCTCAGTGTTGCCGCCATAGTCTTGTGCTTCTGTCCAAATGGTTATGTCATCCGCATATATGGTATAGCGGGCGCTAGTGCTTGTCTCTAGTTCGCGGGCCACAGTAAGCATGGCCACATTAAAAAGCAGTGGTCCCAAAATCGAACCCTGAGGGACTCCTCGATCAAGATAGTAAGTGGCTGGAACGGAATTGCTGTTGCTGCGAAGTCGAATGGGTCTGGCTTCAAGAAATCTTGCGATCCAGTCTATTGTTCGTTGGCTGGGATATATTCTTGCTAGATTTGAGAGAATTTGATCTTGCTTGACATTGTCAAATGCTTTCCGCATGTCAACAGCTAGGATGTAGTCCGGCGGCCCACAGAGCAGCATGCCTACGAAAAACGACGGCGTGAGCAGAAGCAGGAATGGGCGCGAAGGCGGCGGGAGGCGTTCGCAGCCTCCCGCCGCCTTCGCGCCCATTTCCGTCAAGCATCGTTACAGAACCCATGGCCGTCTACCATAGCGACCACAAAGCTATAGTCACCTTAGTGACAAAATAATAAAGACGGTAGAAAATGACAATTCATGTAGTATTTTTCTTTATTTGAATCAATATAGTTTATCACCATATATACAGCTCCGCTGGTGATCCTCCTTCACAGAGTGGAATGACACTGAGTTTTTTTTCTTCCATATATCAATGTATGGTTTCTCACCTGGACTTGTCAGCGCGTTCGTATTAAGCGAAATGTCAAATTAACCAAAGTTGAAATAATGGCCAGTTGACCGCGATACAAAAATAAATTACTGCGTTATATAGAGTATATTGATACTAGAGGCTGACTGGCGATCCTGAATTCTTGTTCCCTTGCCAGGCTATTAAACATTATCTTTGTCTTCTGCATATTCATCTTCAGCCCCACTCTTACACTTTCTCGGTTAAGGTCCTCGACCATTTGTTGTAATTCGTCCCCATTGTTGCTGGATAGGACAATGTCATCTGCAAACCGAAGGTTGCTGAGATATTCGCCGTTGATCCTCACTCCTAAGCCTTCCCAGTATAGGAGCTTGAATACTTCTTCTAAGCATGCAGGGAATAGCATTGGAGAGATTGTGTCTCCTTGCCGGACCCCTTTCTTGATAGGTAACTTCCTACTTTTCTCGTGGAGAACCAAGGTAGCTGTGAAATCCTTGTACATATTTACCAAGAAATTCACGTATGCCTCCTGTACTCCTTGATTACGCAATGCCTCTATGACTGCTGGTATCTCTACTGAATCAAATGCATTTTCATAATATATGAAAGCCATATAGAGAGGTTGATTGTACTCCGCAGATTTCTGGATTACCTGATTGATGATATGGATATGATCCATCGTAGATTATCCCTTCCTGAAGCCAGTCTGGTCTTTTGGTTGACTGAAATCAAGTGTTGCCCTGATTCTATTGGAAATTACCTTGGTGAATATTTTATACAATACTGAAAGCAAGCAAATAGGCCTATAATTCTTCAATTCTTTAACGTCTCCCTTCTTATGGATTAATATAATTTTGGCATTCTTCCAGCTCCCTGGTACACTTGAAGTTGTGAGGCATTGCGTATAAATGGCCGCAAGCTTTTAGTAAGCAAGTAAGTATTTTATTTACAGTAAGCAATATACAAAGCTCACTGCAGGGGCAGGGGCTAAAGGCATTCAAGCCTGACAAAGGTCCCTGTCCCTCCGCAGTTCGTGACAGCTCACAGCACTTTGAGTTCAAAACAGTCAAAAAGTATTCCAGTACATCAGTTTTCGAAAAAAATGGACAACTAGCAACTTGCAAGAGTACACATAACAAATCACATAAACAAGAGAAAAAAGTTTACATAACATCTTTAAATAGTCGTGCAGAAGAGGTTGTGCACGCCAAAATATACAGATACACAAAATAAATTCCAAAAATTGGAAACATAGAATGCATGAGGATGCAATAAAATTACATTATTCATGAAAACACTGGGAATACTAATTCGCGAGTGATTTAAGCATTGGTCGAGGCATAAAAAAGCACAAGTTAATGTTGATACTGTATACATGTGGTAATTAATAAGTTCTTTGTTTTTTAAATGCAGCACTACTAGCTTTAAAGTTTAAATGCAGCACTACTAGCATGACATCTCCCCCATCTTTGATTAAATGGACTGTTATTCTATATTCTCCAGCAGATCTTCCCCCTGGTCATGCCTTGCAAGGCCCTTCTAACTTCATCGCTAGTTATAGAAGGAGCCTCTGTATCCTGTTCACTGTGGCGCACCGACGGGGGGGTTTCGGGGGTTGTAACCCCCCCCCCCCCCCCCTGAGGCCGACTTAACCCCCCTCTTTTGTTTAACCCCTTTTCTTTCCTTGCGCATTTGAGTACTGCAACTAAGATATAAGACGCGCAATCGTCTGCACACTCACAAAAAGCGCATTTTTTGACAATTTCCCGTGAAGAAATTGAAATTAGTGCTATTTAGATGGTATTTAGATGGTATGGTACAAACCAATTTTATTCTTTCTCTCTTCAAATTGAGAGAAATCCTAGACCTCACTTACCTATGGTGCACTGCACTTTACCCTACCTAACACTTCTACATCCTGCACTATACTGGGATCGACAGAGAGTATGAAATCTATTTCATTCCTTGTTTCTCCATTAGGGCTTTTCTAGGTCCAGTTCCTGTTGCTGCGCTTCCTGAAGAAGGTATTCATTATTCAGAGCCTATTCCTTTCCGCGAATTCTACCAACATCTCTCCTCTAGTGTTCCTATACTCCATCTCAGAAGTTCCATCCAGCACTGTGGAGGCTACCGGGCTCTCAGCCAATAGGAAGGGCGACTAGCCCCTGCACATGTATTCCTCAGCGCTGCATCGTCTGCTCAGCGTTTCCACGGCGCCTGCTCGCGGTGCTGTCGATACACGCTCATTGCAGTTATTGTGGATGGCTTATTAACGTAAAAGTACCAGAAAACAATGAAACAAGCAACTACGTCGGGAATTCGAGGAAGTGTGGCAACGTTAACGTTACCAATTATGTAGCAAGGTAAAAATCAGACATTTTCTGCAAAAAAAAGGCAGTGCATGCTCAGTGGGATTTATATTGTGCTGCTGAAGGTCGCTCGACGCTCATTGCAGATGACCTAATTCTCGTGCGCTTCACTTTGTGCCTTCCAAAGCATGTGTGCAGCTATTTAGCGAGTTTAAGAAGAAAACATGCTAAATATATTTATTTAACCCGTATTCACGTTGTAAATTTTTATGTGTGTCCGGAAAGCATCGCACATTTTCGGACACGTGCCTTAATTCACAACTATCCCTGGCACCCTAAGACTTCCTCGTTCATGCTAGCATCCTCATCGGAGCTTGTGTCCTCCGCAAGGCTGACAACGACCGGTTGCTGGTTGTCGATAAATTCGTCAAGAATGTGGTCCATTTCCCTCATATTGTCCTCTTCGTCGATGAAATGCTTAACATACTTTTTCCACTTCTGTGCACAAACTAGTGAAATGGCGTCCGCAATAAACTTTTTAAGTTCTTTGTGGAAGCCACAAACCGCTTAATATCACTCCAATAAACTATTGGGTTTAGCTGGCAGTGATATATGGTGGCAGTCTCAAAATAAGATGTCCAGAAGTGGCAGCAATGCAGTCAATATGGTTTTGGTCGCAGTCAACTTTCACTGCATCGATTAGCTGCATAAACTCTGCTTTCACCATATCTTCATTTCAAGGAAGGCCTTTTGGGGAAGCCATGCTTGCATTTCTGTTTTCAGGCTGCTCATGCGCGGCACTTTTTCTTGTCTCACCGAGTGGTATAAGGTGCATTGTCGAGGACAATCACACTGCTTGAGGGTAGGTGCGGCAGCAACGTTTCTTGAAACCACTTTTCATAGTAAAGCCCGTCGATCTGCTCGTGGTAGTCTCCTGTGCTCTTTTTTGCTTGAAATATTTCTCCTGTCCCTTGAACAAAACCGTTCTCGTTTCCGCAGTGCGTCACAATCAGTCGAGTCCCCTTGCCGCTGGGATTCTGCAGGCCAACAGACAGTCCGTACTTCTTGGCTTGCTCTGCCGTTTGCACTCTCGTCGACCCACACCCGAATCGTCGTGTGTACGACGTTAACCCATGTTTCGACCGTGTAGAAAAGGGGCCTACCTTGGCGACGCAGTTATCTTATTTGACGCAAGTATGTACTTGCGGCGCCACTGAATGACGTGTAGCTTCAATAAGTAGCGCGTTACGGCACCGTTTTTTTTTTTTTAAATCGGAAGCCGATCAATTCCTGAGCATATGCGATGTATTGTCGATGATGACAGTGAAGGCAGCGTTTCATCTGCGTTAAAGTGGTCGGTAAGCTTCTTCACTGCGTAGTATTTCATTTATATTGAAATATTCATGGACCACTCTTCGTAGGACACCCTAATCGAACTCGTCGACTTTATTTTTCCTTTCGCGACCTTTGCCGCCACGGGATAACTTCTTCGGGGATGCCACTTTGCCATTTCTGCGAAGTTCAGTGAGCCACTTGTAGAGGGAGCGTTGGCTGACGTTTGTCAGGAGTGCGGTTCTCTTCATAACTGCGTTGATACTGGCGCACTTACCGAGTTCTCTGCAGACCACACCCAACAAATTTAGGGCCACCAACTTCGCCTCTTTCGAAAAATGGAGAGATATGTAACACCCCGGTGACTCACTGGACGCCATTTGTGGTGTACACACACGACGGATGACACTACGGACACGGATTCCGCCGTCCGTCTGGGTGCGAAGAGCATCCAGACGACGAATGAAGAGCGCACATTCGAGCAGACGACAACGCCGGAGTCCAATACCTGGCGCAACCGCCCGAAGCGAGTGCCTTCCGCCTCGAACCTATGAAGTCGTCGTCGTGCGCTGTGTGGCCTGCAAGGTCCAAACTGACGCTTATTTGCTTCAGATTTGTGTCCTGACGCTTCAACAGCAATGGTTTCGTAGCCATATTGTGCTATTTCCCAGAACCATTACCAAATTCTAGGCGAATTAGGCACAGGCGTGGCAAAAGAAATACCCGACCTCGCAAATAACGAAAAACGCAGGGACTCCGGAACCGAGGGGGGGGGGGGGGGGCAGGGGGGGGGGGGGGCGGTCGCCCTCTTCAACATTTTTCCAAAGGGGGAAGCCCCCCCCCCCTCCACTTTCCGACCGTTTAGCTGAAAACACATTTTGGACAAGAGCTATAGTTAAATTTTCCAACTGGTGGTTGTGTGGTCCAACGCTTTCCAGAAGGCCGAAGATCAACTGGACGTGCAACGGTCGCACAATGGCCGGTTAAGAAGCCACAAATTGAAGCACGCCACTCAGCGTGCCAGTAACCAAACTCTTCATTAAATCACAACTACGCAAACAGAGGCTAAAAAAATTGGCGGAATATTTACTTACACATTGAGAGGGAACGACAACGCATCAAGGGATAAGAAACATTTCCCTCATGCCACCGCACTTCCCTACAAAATATTACACAAGCCAGGAAATCACCGGACACTGTATATTTCCAAACTACCTCCTAAGATGCAACAAAACTGACCACATCTTTTTCATATGCGGAAAACCTGCACAAAATATTGATGACCAGCTCAAACACTGCCCCCTAACAAGAAAGGAAAGACTACTCCTGACATGCAAATTGTCGTTGTACTCGTGCGTTGTAATTGAGCGTTCTACTTCCTCCGGGTAATGATGCCGATGAGCAGGATTGTTCCAGGCCGAACACCCTACTGCTACCACTGCGTCCAACGAGGTGGACAGTCAGAGTAAAATCAATGGACAGGTTCGTTGAGAACTATGAATGGGTGCAGGCGACGTTGCAGGAACTGGTACAAGTTCAAAGCTCTCTCAGTGGCACCAGCAAGACAGCCTTAAAATGATACGAGAAAGTATTAAAGTTCGAAATTTTATTGGGTATCAACGTTTCTATAGCCCTGTTCGGCCCATGCGAGGAATTGGCGAGAATGCTTCAACGCCCAGTTTACCGCGCTGCAGAAGCAAAGCAAGCAGCAGAGGATCTTTGTGACCACTTGTTAAGGTTACGGTCTGACGCCTCATTTGGCGTTCTATGGCAGCGGACGAACTCAAGAGTAACAAAGTTAAGTCTAAAGGAACCTCGTGTGCCCAGAGTTTTGCGACCGCCCAGAAGGCTTCAATTCACATACAAGCCCGAGGAGCCTGCAGCGCTTGACGGCGAGTCGTCACAGATAAACGTTTTTTGCCGCTATCGATCGTATTACCAGCGAGATCCGACGGCGATTTGAACAGCCTGGCATGGAGCGACTGATTAGCCTCAAGCGCATTTTGAACGACGCTGCTGAAGGTCGAAACTTCGCGGCAGACGACCTAAATGAGCTTTTATGGAGCACACGCTGCAGATTTTGACATCAGCCGTCTTTCAGCGCAACTCGTGCTTCTCCAAACGCTCCTGCGTGACGAGGGTCCGGCCGCAAGGGAACGCATTTTACAAATTTTGCAGGGGAAATCTGCAGATATGCGTAAGATGATGGACCAGGTTGTCCGGTACCTGCAACTTGTGTTTTCTGGGCCTGCGTCAGCTGCTTCAGGAGAGCGATCTTTCAGTGCTCTGAGGCGAGTAAAAACATTTTATTGCGATAGCAATTATATGGACACTTCAACCGGATTTCTGCCGTCGGCGTCGCCGTCGCCGTGAGGTTCCGTATAAGGTCCAAGGGTAATAAAATCGTCGCCGCGCGCCGTATGCGCGAGTGAAAGCGCGCAGAGGACGCGTGCTATCACGGAGAGCGAACGCACGGAGCAAATCGCGGAAAGCAAACGCGACCGTCGCGCGAAAGGCCGTGGGGGAATGGGAGGGAGGGAGGGAGGCGGGGCGACGCTGTGCTGCTTCACCAAATGCTTATCTTGCAAGCGGGCGCAAGGGGAACTGGCCACTCAATCTCCCACGCGACATGAAGAAAGCGGGAAGGCAGCGCAGGAGGGAGGGGGGGGGCAGCTCTCCTCTGCCAACAACTTCTCCTCTGCACAACTCTGCACTTTGCCCGGCGGTGGCGGTCGCCCGCACCGTCTCTTATCTACAAACGGCTCTGACCTTTGTATGCGCTGTGCATTCGCCGCTCAGTTTCCGTTGAAACGATAGACCGCGCGAACCTTCACCCGCTGCGGCGGCTGCGCTTGCTGCCAGCGTTTTGACAGTCGTTGTCTGCGGTCATTCAGTGTGATCTACTCATGTTTGCTTGTGCGCGCTGACACCACGATTGTTAATTCAGTTAGTAAGCGAATGTGTCCAAGTTTATGCAGCTGATAAAACTACTATCCCTGCTCCGAATAGCTCTCTACTAATTTGCTATCGCAATCGATGCTTCGCCTTTCGGGCGAAACTGCGACATTTTTTTTTTTGCGCAATCGAATGACGCAGAGGAGGCTGACACACCTTCTGATCCTCCACATGCACAAGAAGAGAGCTGTGGAACTGCACTTGGATGCCGTTATGAAAGAGTTCGTGTCTAGAACGGCAGAACGAACAGTGACTTTCGGCCTACTTTGACATCCTCTCCTGCTTAACGCCCTAGCTCGATCTTGTCATGCCGGCCATGAAACTCGTTAATGCCTGCCTATAATGCCTACTTTCTTGTCTACTTGTATCACATTTGTGTACTTGTGTCACTTCACATTTTCTTCACTGCAGAAGCGAATGCCGAAATATTAAAAATGATTTTTCGCAGATTCGGAACCGTTTTGCCATTTGCGCGGTCTGCGCAGGTTTTCAGTACTTCTGAAATTTCCAACCATTTTTTTAAGTGTATACTAATGCAGAATAAGCCAGGATGCAAATATTAAAATTTAATAGGGATAAAATGAATTAAAACATTAATAATCGATGTCATTAAAATTACACTAATTATTAAAATAATAAAATGTAATGTAATTAAATAAGAATTGACAATTGTAGAGAAAAAATAATAAACACATGATACAAAGACGACAATACTTAATCCCCCCCCCCACTCCCAAAAACGTTCTGGAGTTCCTGGAAAAACATACCTGATGCTTTGTCCTCAGCGACAGATGAAACAAACCGATCACCGATTTTACCAGAGAGAGAGAGAGAGAGAGAGAGAGAGAGAGAGATTCAACTTTTATTGGTGCCAGCAATCATGAGGGCGGACGCAGCTCCCCTCCGCCTAGCAGACGGCCGAGATCCCCTGGGTCTCAGCGGCTACCTCGGCTAGCTGGACAGACCAGACCTGGTATTGCTGGTCTGAGATAGCAGCAGGGTCTCCCACTGCTGCCGGTTTTGAATTTTGCGGCCCTCGAAAGGAGCCGCCTTCGAGCATGCCCATAACATATGTGGCACATCCGCCCTACCAGTAGCGCACCCAGGATCTCTGCCAGGGGGGGGGGGGGGGGTTGACAGTTCACCAATACCATCTAAACAGCACTAATTTCGATTTCTTCACTGGAAATTGTCAAAAAATGGGCTTTTTGCGAGTGTGCAGACGATTGCGCGTCTTACATCTTAGTTGCAGTATTCAAATGCGTAAGGAAAGAAAAGGGGTTAAACAAAAGGGGGGGTTAAGTCGGCCTCAGGGGGGGGGGGGGTTACAACCCCCGAATCCCCCCCCGTCGGTGCGCCACTGCGCCCTACCTTTACATAATTTGCATTGATCATTGTATTGCCCTGTTTAGAATTTTGAGCACCTCTGGCGAGATGCGTCCTTTCGCGAAATTGTGAACTGCAATTTTTGAGTCGCTTATGATACGATGATGATGATGATTATGATGCTTAAATGCGGCCCCGGCGGCCGCATTTCAGTGGAGGCGAAATGCAAAGACGTCCGTGTGCTTGCGTTGTAGTGCTCCTTAAAGACCCCCAGGTGGTCAAAATTAATCCGGAGCCCTCCACTACGGCGTGCCTCATAATCAGAACTGGTTTTGGCACGTAAAACGCCAGAAAGAAGAGTCGCTTATGATAATGCTCGCTTTGGTGGAGGCCACCGCTAATGCTATGGCGGCTTCCTCCGCAACTTCGGGGTTAACCGTTCCCACGGTGCCGCTCGCGAGGGATTCTCCGTCCGCGTTTACCGCTACTGCGGACATTCCTTTGCGTTCTCTGTATCCCGTGGCGTCTACGTAGGCCACGCCCTCTACGTCATGGTATTTGCGCTCAATGTGGCGCGCCCTTGCCTCTCGTCGCCCCTTGTAGTGCTCCGGGTGCATGTTCTTGGGCAGTGGAGGAATTTTAATTTCCCTCCTCGTCTCTAGTGGAATGCTTAGTTTCGTGCCGTGTTGCGCTTCATATCGAATTTTGAGTTTCCGTAGAATGTGTCGCCCCGTTGGGGTTTGTGTGAGTCTTTCGTATTGGGTGGCAGTGTGCACCTCGATTAGTTCGTCAAGCGTGTTGTGTTTGCCCCAACTCTAAGAGTTTGTCGTTGGATGTTGTGACTGGGACGCCAATTGCCTGTTTGAGCTCGTCTGATGATGCATTCCATCTTGTTTTGTTTTTGTTTTTTTGCCACTCCAAATGTTAGGCACGGTGCCATATAGATGACGCGGCTGATGACGAAGGCCTGTACTAAACTAATTAGGCTGACCTCCGTCATGCCGTAGTGTCTAGTGGCAATCCGTTTGATTAGCCTTAGTGTTTGCTGTGCGTTGTTCTATAGCGCATCGATGGTATACCGAGGTTTCTGCGTTCCGCATGCAGCCGTATAGTCCTAGGACGTTGATCTGGTCTACGATAGGTATCGGGCCCCCGTTCACCTTGATGGTAATGTTCGGTGTTCCTCCGTGTTGTTTCCTGGTCGTAGGGTACACCAGCAGGAGTTCGGACTTTTGCGAGGAGCAACGGAGCCCCTTCTCTGAAGCGTAGCGTTCGATGGCCTCCGTGGCCGGCTGGAGGGTTTCCTCGATTTGGCCTTCGCTGCCGCCTGTCACCCACAACGTTATGTCGTCGGCGTACGGGCTGTGGTTGAGGCCACGGATCTTGCTGAGGATTTTCGGCAGACTGATCATGGCCACCTTGAAGAGAAAGGGGGACAATACCGAGCCCTGCGGCGTTCCCCTACTACCCAGTACTATGTCATCCGACTTGATTTCTCCTATAGTGTTTTGAGCTGTGCGGTTAGAGAGAAAATCACGGGCGTAGGTGTCCTGACCCTCAGGTCCTGGAGGTTCCCTAGGACCGCTTTGTGCGTAAAATTACCGAAGGCCTTGGTGAGGTCCAGCCATGAGATGGTTTTCAGTTCCGTTCCTCTGCCCCGCGCGTCGAGGATTTGATGTTTGATTTGGAGCAGGACGTCCTGCATGGACAGTTTCGGCCTAAACCCGATTATCGTTAGCGGATACAGGCCTCTGCCCTCCATGTAGTTGCTTAATCTAGTGAGAACGACGTGCTCCACCAGCTTCCCCACGCACGAGGTAAGAGAGATGGGTCTGAGGTTCTCAATGAGTAATTTCTTCCCGGGTTTGGGGATCATCATCTCGTGCGCAGTTTTCCACTGCCGCGGTATTGCGCCCCGCTCCCAGCACGCGTTCATGTACTTTGTTATTGCCGTGATGGATTCGTCATTTAGGTTTCGGAGAATCTTGTTCGTGATGCCATCCGGGCCCGGTGCCGACTTTGTGCGTGGCCTGAGTATTTCGGCCTTCACCTCGGTCTCCCTGATCTCGTTCAATGCGGCCTGCCCATGTCGCATTCTGTGGTTCCTATGTATCTGTTCTGTATGTCGCGAATGAGTTCGTTGTTGGTTCCCGCGTAAGTGTGGCTGATCTTGTTGAGGTTCTGTCTCTGTGTCGTTTTGCATGCTGCCCTCGCGGTCTAAGATACATCGGAGGAAGGTCCACGTTTTCCCCAGCCTGAGCTGGCCCTCCATGCTGTTGCATGTGGACTCCCATTGCTGTCGGTCCAAGCGGTTCGCGTGATCCTCAATCTGTCTAAACGGACTATTCGCCGCCGCAGGGCCCTATTCAGCCTCTGGCGCCTCAACCGTCTCTGTAGGCTATACTGCGCGCCTCCCCCACAGGTGGAGGAATTTGCTGTCGGCTGCTTCGAGCTCTGCTTCCTCGGGAATTTCTCGAGTAGCCTGCTTTACCGCCTTGTGTATCTGTTGTGTCCATTTATCAATGTCCGTAATAATTTCTGCGCAATCGATGTCTGTCATTGTGTTCTTGTGCCTGTCTAAATATATCCCAATCCACTATCGTCAATTATCTACCCTTCTTTTATAGCGTAAGCTAGCTGTTATGGGCTCATTCCAATAGCCGTTTCGGGTCGCGATGATGCCGCCGCCGGCGGCTCCCGCCGCGTAACCGCTATCCCCGGAAACGCGAAAAAAGCACCCGATTCCCGCCGGGATCGAGCCCGCGCCCGCTGCGTGAGAGCCGGATACTCTACCACTGAGCCACGCAAGCGCTTGCTAACGGGCAACGGAAACATGCCTTAAAACGCTCCCAAGCACGCAGGGGGAGACGACTCGAGCCTCCTCCAGTATGGTGGCGCCATCTAGGTAAGATGCCTGCAAACGCAGCGTCCTCAGGCACAGACGACGATATGCGATTCAGACGAGGCACGCAATCAATGTCCTCCCGAGCTGCCGAGCCTCCGCCAGTGTGGTGGCGCCATCTAGTTGAAGTGCCTGCAAACGCGGCGCGCCCGACATGTAAGTTGCAGTTCTAAGGCTTGATCGGGCTCAGCATACTGCTGTGCAGAGAGTATTACGAGCCTCAGCTCGCCGTCGACGCCGGGCGGACAGTTCAGATCGTTCTCGTCAAAACGAGGCGAACAGACTGCCGCGAAGACCCTGTTGTGCGTGGTGTCCAAATTGGGCTACTCTTGAGTCGCTCCACCAGCTAACGCTGTGACTGTGCTGCGTGTGCCGCGCAGGCCTGTGACTTTTTTGTGGGTCCCGTGTGTATTGTTGTGGCTATAATGAAGTGGTCGCTGCCCAAATCGCTGCAGGTGCCTGCAAACGCGGCGCGACCGACGTGTAAGTTGCAGTTCTAAGGCTTGATCGGGCTCAGCATACTGCTGTGCAGAGAGCATTACAAGCCTCAGCTCGCCGTCGACGCCGGGCGGACAGTTCAGATAGTTCTCGTCAAAACGAGGCGAACAGACTGCCGCGAAGACCCTGTTGTGCGTGGTGCCCAAATTGGAGCTACTCTTGAGTCGCTCCACCAGCTTACGGTTTGACTGTGCTGCGTGTACCGCGCAGGCCTGTGACTTTTTTGTGGGTCCCGTGTGTATTGTTGTGGCTATAATGAAGTGGTCGCTGCCCAAATCGTCTTGTATGTTTGCCCACTTGGGTCCCTGTGTATTTTTTGTGAACGTGAGGTCGGGTGTGGTGTCCACGCTTACGCTGTTACCCGTGCGCGTGGGTTGTTGAGGAACCCTGCCAATTACAAGGCCGTTACATATGCAATATATGTTTTGCTGCGGAAGCATGCGGCTTGCTTACACGCCGCAGATTTGGTAGTGCTTAACGGTAGTGGTGAGATGGAGTATAGAATCGATGCAGTAGTTTCCAATTGCTTGCTCACCAGCCTGCTTTTTCCACACTTTTGCATTGAAGTCGCCCATAAGTATACAGTATACTGAGTTTGCACCTTTCTCATTGCTAATTCAACAGCTTCATAAAACTGTTCTATTTCTTCATCATCGTGTCTGGAGGTTGGGGCGTAGGCTTGTAGTACCTTCATTCCTAGTTGACATTAAGAGGAAGACATGGAGCTGGGTAGGCCATGTAATGCGTAGGATGGATAACCGGTGTACCATTAGAGTTACAGAATTGAAACCAAGAGAATGGAAGCGCAGTCGTGGACGGCAGATAACTAGGTGGGGTGATAAAGAGGAAATTTGTAGGCGCAAGTTGGAATCAGCTAGTGCAAGACAGGGGTAATTGGACATCGCAGGGAGAGGCCTTCGTCCTGCAGTGGACATAAATATAGGATCATGATGATGATAATGATTATATATTGATACAACTTCACGTTAACTTGGCCCGTTAATCCACTGCAGTTGTCGTGGTGCGATGGCGCAAGACCCAGGCCAGGATCTGCTGCAAGAATAAACACATACGTATGTAAACAAACAAGAACACACACATGTATATATATATATATATATATATATATATATATATATATATATATATATATATATATATATATATATATATATATATATATATATATAGCAAGAATAAACATAAAACTGTTTGCGCGGCAGGGGTGACGTGATTTCGCCAGGCACCTTGCATCAATGCGCGTGTGGCTATAGCAGCTATGTGCCTATCGCAGTTTTAGCTCAGTGGTGAATTCGCTCTCACTTAACCCTTTTTCGGTCGATGAAACATGTGGTAAATAGTTTCTACGGCTTCGAAAAGATGGGTCAGGATATACTCATTCAATGCACGATATGTATTTTTAGGAAACACATGAGGCGCTCAACAGCCATTTAATTCTATATTCCACGTCCAGAACAATGATCGATATGCACGCAATCAAACACACATCTGAGAAGCCGTATATATATATATATATATATATATATATATATATAGGCCACATGAGCCTATAATGTTAATCCTAAATGTTTCCATGGACACTTTAAAGTGAATACCTTTCCTTTGGCCCGGTGTTGTGCGTAGTGGTCGGAGTTTCTCCGCTGATACAAAGGCGCCAATGTAAAGGGCTTGCGTGCTCATATCTCGCGCAACCTAGATCCCGGTCTAGTACATCGCCGAACGCCGAGTATTGTAACTGTTTGAGACACACGTGCTGTCGCGCGAGAGTCCGCGCGGAGTTATATACTTTACACCGCTTGTAATCACGTGCTTGAGTGCTTTTTGCATGATAACTCCTTTATTTTTTATGACTATATCGTCAGTTGACGCTCCCTCCTAGTTATCTTTTGGCACCTGTTCCTGCGGCGAATGTCGGCGTTGTCCTTCGCAACCGAGCGAACGAGCTCAGGAGCTCAGCGAAGGGTGAAAGCGAACGCAGAGCGCAGCGGGAGATGGAAGACGGCGAAAACGAACAGAGTGCGAGGAGGAAAGCGGAGGAGGAGGGTATGGCGAAAGCGTGAGAAGAAAAGCGTAGTGCCATGAAAGACGGGCTTTGCAGCGACGATGGTTACGAGATGGCGCCAGAGTAGCGCGTGTCAGTCATATATGGAAATAAAGCGCTGCATGAGCGGAGGTCTGTCGGTGGCGGCTTCTATGAATCGCGCCCACGCGTTGCCTATCGCGATCTGCCGATTAGCGAGGCAGTCGCGCCACACTTCGCTCCGTAAATTCGCAACATGCCGCACGAGACAGATTGTTCCGCGCCAGCCAATACATCGCGAAATGAAAACACATATAGAGCTGCGCTCATGAGAGAGAGAGAAAGTGAAAGAAAGACAAGGGGGTTAGCCAGTGTAATCTCTGTTATCTAGGTTCAAGATAAAAGACTGGACTCGGATGAAACCGAAAGGGGCGTTTATTCCACTCTGTGCGAACGCCGCGCCTGCCGTGGCCCTCTCTGTCCCAGCCCAGTTGTCGCACCGGGATTCTTTCGTAATGCGCGTAGGGGGCGCTGCTTGTAGGTTAAATTTCGCATTAGGGAGTATCGTAATCGTCGGTGAACTTCTTTTTTATTGCGATAGCAATTATATGGACACTTCAACCGGATTTCTGCCGTCGGCGTCGCCGTCGCCGTAGCCGTCGCCGTGAGGTTCCGTATAGATAAAATCTTCGCCGCGCGCCGTATGCCCCAGCGGAAGCGTGCGGGGACGCGCGCTATCACGGAGAGCGAACGCACTCAATCTCCCACGCGCAAGCAAGGAAGCGGAAAGCCAGCACCGGAGGAAGCAGGGGGGGGGGGGGGGACACTTCTCTGCCAACAACCGCGCTCGTCGCTCGTCCGCACAGTCTCTTATCTCTCCCACGCGCAAGCAAGGAAGCGGGAAGCCAGCGCCGGAGGGAGCGGGGGGGGGGGGGGGGGCGCACTTCTACGCTGCCAACAACCGCGGTCGTCGTTCGTTCGACCGCACCGTCTGTTATCTCCACACGGCTCTGACCTTTATGCGCCGTGCATTCGCCGCTCAGTTTCCGTTGAAGCGATAGACCGCACGTACCTTCGCCCGCGCAGGTACGTTGCGCTGCCAGCGTTTTGACAGTCGTTGGCTGCAGTCATTCAGTGTGATCTATTCATGTTTGTTTGTGCGCGCTCACACCACGCTTGTTCATTCAGTTAGTGATAGTCGGGCCACATTTTCCAACGCACGCTACACATGCAATGCTGCCCAGATCGGCAGTGCAGCACTACAGGTGTGTCCCTTCGCACGCGCTGCCCACGGTAAGCGCTTCTCATCAACACCACCGTTTCACACGCGCCTTCTCGTGGTCATCGAGTCTCTCTTCATGTCGGTCTACTTACGCCGCAGCACACCTGCTTACTTAATCAGCTCATGTTTACTACAATTCATATTGCTACCAAGGCCGCTCACCTTACTTCGTATGACATTGCTGTGTTGCTATCGCATTCATTGCTTCGCCCTTAGGGCGAAACTGTGACATTTTTTTCCCTCTATGCATGCTGAGGGGTATACATATAGTTATCTCTGAATTGCGCCCGTTGTTATTTAGCATGTGACTACACATTAACGGAACCCAGAGGAGACCGAACCTCCTTAGAGTGAACTACAATAACCGTATTCTAGTACACTCTAGTTTCGTGTAGGCAAAGCACTCTGCTTTTATCTGTTCATAAAAGCGCCGGCGAGGTGCTGCTAAGCAGTATACGTTACTTATTCTGCAAACAGTATATGAGTGTGCATCACAAATTCTGCAGCAATTTGAATCTCAAATAACTTGCAAATGCCACCGATGATATATATATATATATATATATAACGAACCACACAAGGACGGTACCGTGCAGTAGTGGTGAAGGAAGAAGATGAAGCTTTTGGCTACGCCGCCTCGTCGGACCTGGCAACACTGTCACGCCGGCAGGAGGCTGCGGACGAAACAAACATGGTCGCCCGAACACTGCCTTTATTCTTCATCTTCTTCCTTCACCACTACTGCACGGTACCGTCCTTGTGTGGTTCGTTATATATATATATATATATATATATATATATATATATATATATATATATATATATATATGACCATGTTTGTTTCGTCCGCAGCCTCCTGCCGGCGTGACAGTGTTGCCAGGTCCGACGAGGCGGCGTAGCCAAAAGCTAGAGAAATTGTAGCCCAAATGTAGCCAACCAGAAAAAAAGTGCGAAATATTTCGTAGCCAAATATAGCCACTTTTTGCAGTTTTATTTGTGTATACATTTTCACATTCGACTACGGCAATCCTTTTTTGCACAAATCGTCGTAACAAAATGTCCCTGCCACCGTGACATCGGCCCTTGACATCAAAAACAGTGACATCATGCTTGCACAGAACACTTTTTGATTGGTCCCGGAAGCTCTTAAGTTCCATCTAACCGCTGCAGATGGCGAAATCGGTGCTTTTATTTTATAAGAAATTGTACTAAGTTATTATTTTAAGTTATTTACAGTAATAATAACTACGAACTCTGCTTTTTAGCTGTCGTGAACGCAAAATAATGTTCAGCGTCATCGATCTTACACGTCATCTCTGCCTATACGGCGTAGAAGTTCAGCTGTCCAGCGATCTGCGACGTGCTCACGGCTTCTTTCTTTATGAGCTAAAACAAGTCTTTCGCGCTATGAAATCTCGCTTTATTGGTCTCATCGTCCTATACTGATTCTCGTTTTTTTTTGGTTTTTTTTTTTTAGTTAGCGTGGCCCGGATTGGCTGGGACACGCACTACCTATACAGACTTACATTGTCCATTTACATCAACCTGGCCGCCATCATAGGTCTCTAGCACGCCAAGAACATGCGGTCAGAAAAGGGACAGGCAACAGATGCCACTCACTGACTGAATCGGTGTAAGCGCGAAGCTTTAAAATATTACTGCGCAAACCGGCACACTAGTGTAAGAAGCGCGCAGTCGTTTTCGGCGACGAGCACGTCCCGACCTCGCTCGAAATGGTAAAAGCCGCGACGGCGCACATAGAGCAAACATAAACAACAAATTGATAACAGTGGTAATGCTGTGAAAACCGGTTACCGTCAAAAAGCAAACCATGTTGATAAAATAAAATTATAAAGTAGAATAAAATAAATAAAGTAAAACAAAATAAAATAAATAAAGTAAAATAAAATTTACCATTTTATGAAAAGAAGAGTAATTTATACTTTCGTGTTTTCGCGTTTAATTACAATTTAGAACTTATTCTATTAGCAGCATGCAACTTGTTGCGCTTAGTTTTCAGTAACCAACTTTACGTAACTTCACCCCGCCAACTCAATCCGTGTTAGGCCTACGAGCCATGCAATCGAAAATTGAATTCGGAATCAGCGGCGTCTAATGAATCAATCTTATTACACATGTTAGTTGAGAGAAAGCGATAACCGCAATCACTTCTTCTAGCTTACGAACTTCACGCGTTACCACGAATCGAGCCCAGTTTTGTGCTAGGTTAGAGCCAAGGAGGTTTAAAAAAATAATTGGTGAGGTTTAATTTACGTGCCAAAACCACGATATGATTGGGAGACATGACGCAGTGGGGGACTCCGGATAAATTTTAGCCACCTCGGGTTCTTTAACGTACACCTAAATCTAAGTACACGGGTGTTCCTGCATTTGGCCTTGAACGAAATGCGGCCGCCGTAGCCGGGAATCAAACCCGCGTCCTCGAGCCAGCAGCACGACACCTCACAAGCTAAGGTAACACGGTGGGTGAAATTCATGTGGCGTGGTGCACTGATGTCATCGTGGCAAACATGCATGTTTCGATATTAGCAGATTGAGTATCTGCATCCGTGACGTTACGGTCAAACCATCTAGAAGTAAAAGCACCAGGACCCACCTTTGGCTCAGGGTCTTGCTCTCATTCTTTTTATACGTTCTCACATACATACGTGGCCCACTTCCCCATGTTTGGATTCTCCTCTCTGAGGAGGATCCGATCTTACGTCCAACCTATCGAAGGGAATCTCGAATGTAAGCACGAAGAAAAATTCGTCTAGCAGGAAAAGGAAAATGGAAGTAAAGCTTTTCGCCAGAAACGTGGAGTAGTAGGTCGAAAGCTGTGCCCGGCGCGATACTTCATCCGGAAGACATGGTCATGAACACACTGGAGTGTGTCATCCACCCGTGCTTCCCTTCTTTCATGTCGGTGCCACGATCGCCCGACGGCCCCGACTCTCCCTTCCTGAGCATAGCCATGTTAGTACACTGTACTGTGCAAAACCCACTACTCCCAGGTTCATCCCGATGCCCGGGAATCGGGTGCGTAACGGTCAAGCGAGGTGTTATATTTAAGCGCGTCAAAGATCAAAGACACCGGCTCAGACAATGGCACAGAGAGGGAAGGAAAGGCGGGGTGGGGGTCATTTCGCGCACGCACAGACGCTCAGCCAGGTAAAACATAGCCTTGGAGATTTGCTTCTACCCGATCAGAGCCACTTCTGGAGCGTGGATTATGGTGCCAGTTATAGCCCCAAAAAAGCCAAATCGCAGATTTTCAGTAGCCCAAATATAGCCACATAGCCAACTCGTCCAAGTCGACGCCAAAAATTTTTTCCCGTAGCCCAATTTGGCTCTAAATAGCCAAACCTGGCAACACTGCTGGCGTCACACAAGTCGATAGGATAAATGACCTGGCGGCCACCGCATCCGGCTCACATCATCATGCAAGTGTTCAACACCACGCCGTGAATCCCATGCGCAGAGATCCACCACCTACACAGACCAGCATCATGACCGCACCATCGGAAGCCTTGGACGACCCCAAGTACACTGGATCAGCGGACGATGGACCCGTAGAAAACGGGTTCCGCTTCTTCGAGTTCCACGCAACCGCTGCATCATGGTTCGAATGGGAGATGGTCGCCAGCTTCGATTAATATCTGACCGGTGAGGCATTTCGCTTCTACCTGACCCAATATATTTGAATATATTGAATCATGGAAAGAAATCAAAGATGAAATGATCAGTCGCTTCAAAGTATATGATGGAGACCCCTGCATCATTCACCAGCTGTAGGAATTTGAATGCAGTTACGCACAGTCGCAACATTGCACTAATGAACGGGCTAATATGAGAAGATCGTCGGCGAGTTTTCCTTGTCGTGATTCTCCCTCAAAGAAGACGCACAATCGCATGCCTAGCATGAATTTGAGATTCCCTATAAAAGAAAAACCACTGCACACTAAGCGACATGCACGCGAATTCGTTCCTTCGAAGGCCAACATCGAACCAAGTTTGACAACTGCACATCCTTCAACAATACGTACGCCTGTAGCACGCTGCAGCACTGATTTCGTCGTTGCAGCTCCTGACGGACTCCATGGCTCGCCTCTAATGCGCGGACCACTACGCACTTTCAAGGGGCACAGCTCTTCTATGCACATTAGGCCGCAGTGCATGCTCTACGCAATTGAGCACGCTGTCACGACATCGCAGACAGACGACCTTTCTTCGGAAGAACGTGGTCAAGCCACACCCGCTGCGACACCACCCAGCAATCAGCCACCACGAATTCCAAACTGCATGAAGACAAACTTTGGTAACAGCAGCAAGAATCGAGAAGGTACAGCAACAATCAGTTCTTCTGGTGAAACGAAGCCAACTTGGTTACTGCCCAGACAAAGTCATAATACAAGCACCAGCACATATATATGCACGTACCTTTCAAGGCGAAGACAATTTGGAGCCACTTAAATCTAGAGATCAAGCTGCTTCGCGACTCTCAAGCTTTCTTTTGCATACTACACCTCAACAAGCCGCTGCCACTTCAGAAGCTTCGCACGGGCCAAGCAATATCGCGCTTCTTCTTCTTTCTGGGGTTTTACGTGCCAAAACCAGTTATGATTATGAGGCACGCCGTAGTGGAGGGCTCCGGATTAATTTTGACCACCTGGAGTTCTTTAACGTGCACTACAACGCAAGCACACGGGCGTTTTTGCATTTCGCCTCCATCGAAATGCAATATCGCGCTCTGTCAAATTACAGAAGCGTCCATTCTGAATGAAATCCAAGCAGCCTCAAAAGGGTCTTCTGAGAATCCTGGTAAACCGCCCTCGCCACCAGACAAGCCTCACAAAAAGGAGCAGTGTACCAGCTACCAAGTGATTCCCACTTTAATTTGCGTAAGAAATCAAAGGCATATTTCTATAGATGCGCTACCTCAACAAATGTCGCAACAACATCATCGGCATCAACAACTCCAAGAACAACGGCAGCAACCACGACTTCGAAACAGAAGGCGACGAAGACCGTCACCGAAATTTCCACAGGTGCGACAACAAGAAAGACATCAACGCCAAAGGCGAACTCAAGGAATACGCTGTTTTGCAAGAAAGGAACGTCGCCAAACGCATGTTCAGCACCATCTATCCGTACTGCCCCCACTCCAAAGATTCCTGCGACAACGCTGTGCACGACGACGGAAAAGACACGGGTACTTTCTTGGCATACCAGACCAACACAGACGTCGCCGCAACGACCCAGTCCACCGCCTGTTCGAGCAGGAGACACCGTGTGTCTGCAAGTCGCAACGACATCTGAGTTCCCACGGCTGCCGTCTAAACCTTTCTTCATCGGAGCATGGATATGTCGTCCGGAGTGCAACAGCCAGCCTCGGCCACCTGAGCTCTTCTGGACGTCACCGGACTGCCACACTGAAATCGTTCATGTGAGGAGTTTAAGAGGTTATCATCCGGCTACGACTCTCTCGAGGGAGGGGGAAGTGTGTAACGAACCACACAAGGACGGTACCGTGCATTAGTGGTGAAGGACGATGAAGGTTAAAGGCAGTGTTCGGGCGACATATTATATATATATATATATATATATATGTAAACGAGAGAAGAAGGGGGAACTGAGGGGCTCGATTTTGTTCATCATGACCACATGAGTGAGTGAAATAACTTTTATTACAGGTCCGGCGAGGACGCGAACTCGTCGCGCACCCGGCTAGTCCCACGTCGGGACCGGCAGGTCTAGCCCACCAGCCCGGTCGCGGGCACACCGGACAGCCAGGATTTGCTTGTCTACAGCGGGGCTACGCAGAAGCGAGTCCCACTCATCCTTGCTGAACTTGGGGTATCTCGACCCGCACTCCCAGAGCATGTGTGCTAGAGTGGAGGGCTGCCCACAGGATGGGCAGGCGTCGTCGCGATATACGTCAGGGTAAACTTCGTGCAGAACGGCCAGACACGGATATGTGCCGGTCTGTAAAAGTCTAAGCGAAACAGCTTGCGCCCTATTCAATTTGGGGTGAGGGGGTGGAAAGACCCCTCTGGACATGTAGAAAAATTTTGTCACCTCGTTGTGAGTAGCGGGAGCATCCCTGTGGCCGTAGGGGGGAGGGGTGTCGGCTCTCCTTACAGAGGAAGCGCGGTCGGTGAGGTCGCGCGCAGCCTCGTGAGCAGACTCATTGAGGTTCGGGGGAGCACCCTCGACCGACCCTACGTGAGCGGGAAACCAGTGAATCGAATGATGCGTGAGAGCATCCGGATTGGAGACGCTAAGGAGACGAGCAGCCTGCTCGGCGATGCGACCCTTCTGAAAAGCCCTAACTGCCGTTTTGGAATCGCTGTATATCTCAGACCCACGACCGTCTAGCAGGGCGAGGGCGATGGCGGCTTGCTCGGCGACTTCGGGGTCTGAAGTGCGAATTGAAGCGCTATTGGAAAGCTTGCCGCTGGAGTCGACCACGACGACGGCAAAGGTCTTTCCATCGCTGTACTCCGCGGCGTCGACGAAGCGTGCTCTGATGCCTTGTTGATAGATCTGTTTCAGAATTGCTACTGCTCTCGCCTTGCGTCTGCCCTCGTTGTGGACGGGATGGACGTTTCGAGGCACGGGGGCCACTTCGAACTTGTCTCGAATGCACCTAGGGATCGGGGTACTGACCCTCGAAGATACCACAGGAGGGTAACCCAGCTCTTCGAGGATGCGTTTACCTGCCGCTGTGGTGGTCAGGCGAGCGAGTTGCGCGCGTTCTTGGGCTTCGGCAATCTCCTCGGCGGTGTTGTGTACCCCCAGCTTGAGGAGATCTTCGGTATGGGTCCTAATGGGTAGCCCGAGAGCCCTTTTGACTACTTTGCGGATGAGAGCATTGAGCTTGTCTCGCTCCGCTCTGAGCCAGTTGTGCATAGAAATCGTGTACGTGAAGTGGCATAATACGAAGGCGTTGATAAGGGTGAGGAGATTGGCTTCCTTCATGCCTCTGTGTCTGTTTGCGATTCTGCGAACGAGGCGGAAGGCGTTGTCCGTCTTTGCGATGATCTTGCGGAGAGCCGTTCCGTTCCCGCCGTTGAATTCGACAAACATGCCCAGGACCCGAATGACGTCGACCCTGGGTATCACCCCTCCATCACAAGTGTGAAGACAGATGTTGCTTTCGGAGACTGGCTTCCAATCGTTCGGTCTTCTTCCCTTCTCTTTTCTGTAAAGCAGAAGCTCCGACTTGGCGGGGGAGCACCGAAGTCCGGTGGGGCGGAGATACTCCTCGATCACGTCGATCGCCTCCTGCATGGCTTCTTCGACTCTGCCCTCGCATCCCCCGGCGCACCAGATGGTAATGTCGTCGGCGTAGATGGTGTGCTTGACGTCCTCAACGCATGCCAACCTCTCGGAAAGACCAATCATACAGATGTTAAATAGTGTGGGGGAGATTACGGCGCCCTGAGGAGTGCCCCGTGCTCCGAGGGGCACATCTTCGGAGCGGAAGTCTCCAATGCGAAGATTGGCCTTCCTGTCCGTTAAAAAAGAGCTTACGTAGCTGTGGAATCTGGAACCGAGACCTAGGTCTGAAATGGTCTTGACGATAAAGGCGTGGAGCACGTTGTCGAAAGCCTTCTCGAGGTCCAGACCGAGCAGAGCCTTGACGTCTCTGGAACGGCCGTCCACGATCTGATGCTTGATTAGTTTCATTGCATCCTGCGTCGAGAGTCCGGCGCGGAACCCGATCATGTTGTACGTGTAAACGTCGTTGTCTTCGAGGTACCCGTTGAGTCTGTTGAGGACGACGCGCTCCATGACCTTGCCGACGCAGGAGGTTAGAGAAATCGGCCTCAGGTTCTCGATGTTCGGGGCCTTGCCGGGCTTGGGAATCAGCACCGTGCAGGCCGACTTCCATTCTGCAGGAACCACGCCGCTCTTCCAGGACTCGTTGATCTTCTCGGTGAGAAAGACAATCGACGGGTCGTCGAGGTTTCTCAACATTCTGTTGGTTACTCCGTCCGGACCCGGCGCAGACTTGCGGTTGAGCGCGAAGATGGCCTGTCTGACCTCGGCAACGGAGAAGTCTTCGTCCAGCTCGGGGCGAGGAGGGCCTCGGTAGT